>NC_057796.1:299702653-299708737 GCF_018294505.1 Triticum aestivum
CTTTGAAAAAAAATTGTTAGTAGTGGCGCACCGAGGGTGTGGTGCGCCATTACTAGTTAAAACTAGTAATGGCGCACTGTCCCCTGGTGCGCCATTACTAGTTTTGAAAAAAAATAAAAAAAATTGTTAGTAGTGGCGCATCGAGGGTGTGGTGCGCCATTACTAGTTAAACAAGTAATGGTGCACTATCCCCTGGTGCGCCATTACTAGTTTTGAAAAAAAATAAAAGAAATTTGTTAGTAGTGGCGCACCGTGGATGTGGTGCGCCATTAGTATTTGGACACTAATGGCATACCAACACATGGTGCGCCATTAGTATATAGTAGTGGCGCACCACATGTATGGTGCGCCATTAGTGTCCATATTATCTATAGCCCTTTTCCTAGTAGTGCTACCACGGAGGTGCCTCCCGAGCCCTAGTTCCAACGTGGTTGGTTGAGTTGGAACCCGTGGGCTCGAGGGTGGCTCACTCTGCTGGTGTGGGTGAGCCGCCCCGGCAAGGGTCTTGCCGGGGGAATCTGTTTCGCCTCTCTGCTTCTTTGTGCTTCTTGGCCTTGGCGTTGCCTTGGTTGTCTTGTACTTCGGCTTCTCTCTGGCTTCCCTCCCTTGCCCTGCTTCGTGTGGCCGCGGCGCGTGGCTCTGACTGCCTGTGCACAAGTAAAGGGGTCAAAAGGAGAGCCCCTACTTTTGTACACCGACACTCCTACTTGGGGCGCGCCTCCTGCTGCTCCCTCCCCCTCCCACCTATATATATGTGGGGAGGGCACCGCTAGAACACACAACATTGTTTCTTAGCCGTGTGCGGTGCCCCCCTCCACAGTTTACGCCTCCGGTCATATTCTCGCAGTGCTTAGGCAAAGCCCTGCGCAGATAACTTCATCATCACCGTCGCCACGCCGTCGTGCTGACGGAACTCATCTACTTCCTCGACGCTCTACTGGATCAAGAGTTCGAGGGATGTCATCGGGCTGAACGTGTGCAGAACCCGGAGGTGCCGCCCGTTCGGTGCTTGATCAGTCGGAACGTGAAGAAGTTCGACTACATCAACCACGTTGTCAAATGCTTCCGCTTTCGGTCTACGAGGGTACGTGGACACACTCTCCCCTCTCTTTGCTATGCATCTCCGAGATAGATCTTGCGTGATCGTAGGAATTTTTTTGAAATTACATGCTACGTTCCCCAACTGTGGCATCTGAGCCAGGTCTATGCGTAGATGATACGCACGAGTAGAACATAAAGAGTTGTGGGCGATAATAGTCATACTGCTTACCACCAACGTCTTACTTTGATTCAGCGGTATTGTTGGATCAAGCGGCCCAGACCGACATTACATGACCGCGTTCATGAGACTGGTTCTACCGACGTGCTTCGCACACAGGTGGCTGGCGGGTTTCTGTTTCTCCAACTTTAGTTGAATCGAGTTTGACTACGGCCGGTCCTTGTTGAAGGTTAAAACAACACACTTGATGAAAAATCGTTGCTAGAAGCCCGTAGCAGCCACGTAAAACTTGCAACAACAAAGTAGAGGACGTCTAACTTGTTTTTGCAGGGCATGTTGTGTTGCGATATGGTCAAGACATGATGTGATATACGGTGTTGTATGAGATGATCATGTTTTGTAAAAGTTATCGACAACTAGCAGGAGCCTTATGGTTGTTGTATTATTGTATGAATTGCAATCGCCATGTAATTGCTTTACTTTATCACTATGCTTAGCGATAGTCGTAGAAGCAATAGTTGGCGAGACGACCACGACGCTACGATGGAGATCAAGGTTTCAAGCCGGTGACGATGGAGATCATGACGGTGCTTTGGAGATGGAGATCAAAGGCACAAGATGATGATGGCCATACCATGTCACATATTTTGATTGCATGTGATGTTTATCTTTTATGCATCTTATTTTGCTTAGTACAGCGGTAGCATTATAAGATGATCCCTCACTAAATTTCAAGGTATAAGTGTTCTCCCTGAGCATGCACCGTTGCGACAGTTCATCGTGCCGAGACACCACGTGATGATCGGGCGTGATAAGCTCTACGTTCACATACAACGGGTGCAAGACAGTTTTGCATGTGCGGAATACTCGGGTTAAACTTGACGAGCCTACCATGTACAGACATGGCCTCGGAACACTGGAGACCGAAAGGTCGAACATGAATCATATAGTAGATATGATCAACATAGAGATGTTCACCATTGAAGACTACTCCATCTCACGTGATGATCGGACATGGTTTAGTTGATTTTGATCACGTGATCATTTAGATAACTTGAGGGATGTCTATCTAAGTGGGAGTTCTTAAGTAATATGATTAATTGAACTTTAATTTATCATGAACTTAGTCTTGATAGTATTTGCAAATTATGTTGTAGATCAATAGTTCGCAATGTAGCTCCCCGTTTATTTTTGATTTGTTCCTAGAGAAATAAGTTGAAAGATGAAAGTAGCAACGATGCGGACTTGGTCCATGATCTGAGGATTATCCTCATTGCTGCATAGAAGAATTATGTCCTTGATGCACTGCTAGGTGACAGACCTATTGCAGGAGTAGATGCAGACGTTAGGAATGTTTGGCAAAGCTCGGTATGATGACTACTTGATAGTTTAGTGCACCATGCTTTACGGCTTAGAACCGGGACTTCAAAAACGTTTTGAATGCCACAGAGCATATGAGATGTTCCAAGAGATGAAATTGGTATTTCAGTCTCATGCCCATGTCGAGAGGTATGAGACCTCTGACAAGTAATTTGCCTACAAGATGGAGGAGAAAAGCTCAACCAGTGAGCATGTGCTCAGAATGTCTGAGTACTACAATCGCTTGAATCAAGTGGGAGTTAATCTTCCAGATAAGATAGTGATTGACAGAGTTCTCTAGTCACTATCACCAAGTTACTGGAACTTCGTGATGAACTATAATATGCAAGGGATGACGAAACGATTCCCGAGCTCTTCGCGATTTTGAAATCAGCGAAGGTAGACATCAAGAAAGAGCATCAAGTGTTGATGGTTAACGAGACCACTAGTTTCAAAAAAAGGGCAAAGGGAAAGAAAGTGAACTTCTGGAAGAATGGCAAGCAAGTTGCCACTCCCGTGAAGAAGCCCAAAGCTGAACCCAAGCCTGAAACTGAGTGCTTCTACTGCAAAGGAAATGGTCACTGGAAGTGGAACTACCCCAAAACTTGGCGGATAAGAAGGATGGCAAAGTGAACAAAGATATATGTGATATATATGTTATTGATGTGTATTTTACTAGTGTTCATAGTAACCCCTGGGTATTTGATACCGGTTCAGTTGCTAAGATTAGTAACTAAAAACAGGAGTTGCAAAATGAACATAGACTAGTTATGGGCGAAGTGACGATGTGTGTTGGAAGTGATTCCAAGGTTGATACGATCACCATCGCACACTCCCTCTACCTTCGGGATTAGTGTTGAACCTAAATAAATGTTATTTGGTGTTTCCGTTGAGCATGAATATGATTAGATTATGTTTATTGCAATACGGTTATTCATTTAAGTCAGAGAATAATTGTTATTCTGTTTACATGAATAAAACCTTCAATGGGCATACACCCAATGTAAATGGTTTATTGAATCTCAATCGTGTGATACACATATTCATAATATTGATGCCAAAAGATGCAAAGTTGATAATGATAGTGTAACATATTTGTGGCACTGCCGTTTAGGTCATATTGGTGTAAAGCGCATGAAGAAACTCCTTATGGATGGATTTTTGGAATCACTTGATTATGAATCATTTGATACTTGCAAACCATGCCTCATGAGCAAGATGACTAAAACTCTGTTCGTCGAAACAATGGAGCAAGCCAATGACTTATTGGAAATAATACATACCGATGTATGCGGTCCGATGAGTCTTGAGGCTCACGGCGGGTATCGTTATTTTCTGACCTTAACAGATGATTTGAGCAGATATCGGTATATCTACTTAATGAAACACAAGTCTGAAACATTTGAAAAGTAAAAAGAATTTCAGAGTGAAGTGGAGAATCATCATAACAAGAAAATAAAGTTTCTACGATCTGATCGCGAAGGCGAATATTTGAGTTACGAGTTTGGCCTTCATTTAAAACAATGTGGAATAGTTTCACAACTCACGCCACCTGGAACACCACAGCGTAATGGTGTATCCAAACATCATAACCGCACTTTATTAGATATGGTGCGATCTATGATGTCTCTTATCGATTTACCACTATCGTTTTGGGGTTATGCATTAGAGACAGCTGCATTCATGTTAAATAGGGCACCATCTAAATCCGTTGAGATGACACCGTATGAACTATGGTTTGGCAAGAAACCTAAGCTGTTGTTTCTTAAAGTTTGGGCTTGTGATGCTTATGTGAAAAATCTTCAGCCTGATAAGCTCGAACCCAAATCGGAGAAGTTCATCTTCATAGGATACCCAAAAGAAACTGTTGGGTACACCTTCTATCACAGATCCGAAGGCAAAAATCTTTGTTGCTAAGAATGGATCCTTTCTAGAGAAGGAGTTTCTCTCGAAAGAAGTGAGTGGGAGGAAAGTAGAACTTGATGAGGTAATTGTACCTTCTCTCAATTTGGAAAGTAGCTCATCAGAGAAATCTGTTCCCGTGATGCCTACACCAACTAGAGAGGAAGCTAATGATAATGATCATGAAACTTCAGATGAAGTTACTACCGAACCTCGTAGGTCAACCAGAGCAAATTCCGCACCAGAGTGGTACGGTAATCTTGTCCTGGAAGTCATGTTACTAGACCATGACAAACCTACGGACTATGAGGAAGCGATGATGAGCCCAGATTCCGCAAAATGGCTTGAGGCCATGAAATCTGAGATGGGATCCATGTATGAGAACAAAGTATGGACTTTGGTGGACTTGCCCAGTAATCAGCAAGCCATTGAGAATAAATGGATCTTCAAGAGGAAGACAGACACTGATGGTAGTGTTATTATCTACAAAGCTCGAATTGTCGCAAAAGGTTTTCGACAAGTTCAAGGTGTTGACTACAATGAGATTTTCTCACTCGTATCGATGCTTAAGTCTGTCTGAATTGTGTTAGCAATTGCCGCATTTTATGAAATATGGCAAATGGATATCAAAACTACATTCCTTAATGGATTTATTAAAGAAGAGTTGTATATGATGCAACCAGAAGGTTTTGTCAATCCTAAATGTGCTAACAAAACGTGCAAGCTCCAGCGATCCATCTATGGACTGGTGCAAGCATCTCGGAGTTGGAATATACACTTTGATGAGTTGATCAAAGTATATAGTTTTATACAGACTTGCGGTGAAGCCTGTATTTACAAGAAAGTGAGTGGGAGCACTACAACCTTTCTGATAAGTATATGTGAATGACATATTGTTGATCGGAAATGATGTAGAATTTTCTGGAAAGCATAAAGGAGTATTTGAAAGGAGTTTTTCAAAATAAAGACCTCAGTGAAGTTGCTTACATATTGGGCATCAAGATTGTTGGGGAACGTAGTAATTTCAAAAAAAATCCTACGCACACGCAAGATCATGGTGATGCATAGCAACGAGAGGGGAGAGTGTTGTCCACGTACCCTCGTAGACCGAAAGCGGAAGCGTTAACACAACGCGGTTGATGTAGTCGTACGTCTTCACGATCCGACCGATCAAGTACCAAACGCACGGCACCTCCGAGTTCAGCACACGTTCAGCTCGATGACATCCCTCGAACTCCGATCCAGCCGAGTGTTGAGGGAGAGTTTCGTCAGCACGACGGCGTGGTGATGATGATGATGTTCTACCGACGCAGGGCTTCGCCTAAGCTCCGCTACGATATTATCAAGGTGTAATATGGTGGAGGGGGCACCGCACACGGCTAAAATATCGTATATCAATTGTGTGTCTAGAGGTGCCCCCTGCCCCCGTATATAAAGGTGCAAGGGGGAGGCCGCCGGCCTAGGAGGTGTGGCGCGCTAGGAGGAGTCCTACTCCTACCGGGAGTAGGACTCCCCCCTTTCCATGTTGGACTAGGAGTGGAAGAGGGAAAGAGGTGGAGGGGAGGAAGGAAGGGGGGCGCCGCCCCCCTCTCCTTGTCCTATTC
>NC_057796.1:299708960-299762453 GCF_018294505.1 Triticum aestivum
CTAAGGCCCATTAAGTTCCCGGGGGGTTCCGGTAACCTCCCGATACTCCGGAAAAATCCCGATTTCACCCGGAACACTTCCAATGTCCAAACATAGGCTTCCAATATATCAATCTTTATGTCTCGACCATTTCGAGACTCCTCGTCATGTCCGTGATCACATCCGGGACTCCGAACAACCTTCAGTACATCAAAACATATAAACTCATAATATAACTGTCATCGTAATGTTAAGCGTGCGGACCCTACGGGTTTGAGAACTATGTAGACATGACCGAGACACCTCTCCGGTCAATAACCAATAGCGGAACCTAGATGCTCATATTGGTTCCCACATATTCTACGAGGATCTTTATCGGTCAGACCGCATAACAACATACGTTGTTCCCTTTGTCATCGGTATGTTACTTGCCCGAGATTCGATCGTCGGTATATCGATACCTAGTTCAATCTCATTACCGGCAAGTCTCTTTACTCGTTCCGTAATACATCATCCCGCAACTAACTCATTAGTCACAATGCTTGCAAGGCTTTATAGTGATGTGTATTACTGAGTGGGCCCAGAGATACCTCTCCGACAATCGGAGTGACAAATCCTAATCTCGAAATACGCCAACCCAACAAGTACCTTTGGAGACACCTGTAGAGCACCTTTATAATCACCCAGTTACGTTGTGACGTTTGGTAGCACACAAAGTGTTCCTCCGGTAAACGGGAGTTGCATAATCTCATAGTCATAGGAACATGTATAAGTCATGAAGAAAGCAATAGCAACATACTAAACGATCGAGTGCTAAGCTAACGGAATGGGTCAAGTCAATCACGTCATTCTCCTAATGAGGTGATCCCGTTAATCAAATGACAACTCATGTCTATGGCTAGGAAACATAACCATCTTTGATTAAAGAGCTAGTCAAGTAGAGGCATACTAGTGACACTCTGTTTGTCTATGTATTCACACATGTATTATGTTTCCGGTTAATACAATTCTAGCATGAATAATAAACATTTATCATGATATAAGGAAATAAATAATACTTTATTATTGCCTCTAGGGCATATTTCCTTCAGTCTCCCACTTGCACTAGAGTCAATAATCTAGATTACACAGTAATGATTCTTACACCCATGGAGTCTTGGTGCTGATCATGTTTTGCTGGTGGAAGAGGCTTAGTCAACGGGTCTGCAACATTCAGATCCGTATGTATCTTGCAAATTTCTATGTCTCCCACCTGGACTAAATCCCGGATGGAATTGAAGCGTCTTTTGATGTGCTTGGTTCTCTTGTGAAATCTGGATTCCTTTGCGAAGGCAATTGCACCAGTATTGTCACAAAAGTTTTTCATTGGACCCGATGCACTAGGTATGACACCTAGATCAGATATGAACTCCTTCATCCACACTCCTTCATTTGCTGCTTCCGAAGCAGCTATGTACTCTGCTTCACACGTAGATCCCGCCACGACACTTTGCTTAGAACTGCACCAACTGACAGGTCCACCGTTCAATGTAAATACGTATCCGGTTTGCGATTTAGAATCGTCCGGATCAGTGTCAAAGCTTGCATCAACGTAACCACTTACGATGAGCTCTTTGTCACCTCCATAAACGAGAAACATATCCTTAGTCCTTTTCAGGTATTTCAGGATGTTCTTGACCGCTGTCCAGTGATCCACTCCTGGATTACTTTGGTACCTCCCTGCTAAACTTATAGCAAGGCACACATCAGGTCTGGTACACAGCATTGCATACATGATAGAGCCTATGGCTGAAGCATAGGGAACATCTTTCATCTTCTCTCTATCTTCTGCAGTGGTCGGGCATTGAGTCTTACTCAATCTCACACCTTGTAGTGCAGGCAAGAACCCTTTCTTTGCTTGATCCATTTTGAACTTCTTCAAAACTTTGTCAAGGTACGTGCTTTGTGAAAGTCCAATTAAGCGTCTTGATCTATCTCTATAGATCTTAATGCCTAATATATATGCAGCTTCACCAAGGTCTTTCATTGAAAAACTCTTATTCAAGTATCCCTTTATGCTATCCAGAAATTCTATATCATTTCCAATCAGCAATATGTCATCCACATATAATATCAGAAATGCTACTGAGCTCCCACTCACTTTCTTGTAAATACAGGCTTCTCCAAAAGTCTGTATAAAACCAAATGCTTTGATCACACTATCAAAGCGTTTATTCCAACTCCGAGAGGCTTGCACCAGTCCATAAATGGATTGCTGGAGCTTGCACACTTTGTTAGCTCCCTTTGGATCGATAAAACCTTCTGGTTGCATCATATACAACTCTTCTTCCAGAAATCCATTCAGGAATGCAGTTTTTACATCCATTTGCCAAATTTCATAATCACAAAATGCGGCAATTGCTAACATGATTCGGACAGACTTAAGCATCGCTACGGGTGAGAAGGTCTCATCGTAGTCAATCCCTTGAACTTATCAAAAACCTTTCGCAACAAGTCGAGCTTTATAGACAGTAACATTACCATCAGCGTCAGTCTTCTTCTTGAAGATCCATTTATTTTCAATTGGTTGCCGACCATCGGGCAAGTCAACCAAAGTCCATACTTTGTTCTCATACATGGATCCCATCTCAGATTTCATGGCTTCAAGCCATTTTGTGGAATCTGGGCTCACCATTGCTTCTTCATAGTTCGTAGGTTCGTCATGGTCTAGTAACATAACCTCCAGAACAGGATTACCGTACCACTCTGGTGCGGATCTTAATCTGGTTGACCTACGAGGTTCAGTAATAACTTGATCTAAAGTTTCATGATCATTATCATTAACTTCCCCACTAATTGGTGTAGGTGTCGCAGAAACTGGTTTCTGTGATGATCTATTTTCCAATAAGGGAGCAGGTACAGTTACCTCATCAAGTTCTACTTTCCTCCCACTCACTTCTTTCGAGAGAAACTCCTTCTCTAGAAAGGATCCATTCTTAGCAACGAATGTCTTGCCTTCGGATCTGTGATAGAAGGTGTACCCAATAGTCTCCTTTGGGTATCCTATGAAGACACAGTTCTCCGATTTAGGTTCGAGCTTATCAGGTTGAAGTTTCTTCACATAAGCATCGCAACCCCAAACTTTAAGATACGACAACTTTGGTTTCTTGCCAAACCATAGTTCATAAGGTGTCGTTTCAACGGATTTCGATGGTGTCCTATTTAGAGTGAATGCAGCCGTCTCTAAAGCATAACCCCAAAACGATAGCGGTAAATCAGTAAGAGACATCATAGATCGCACCATATCTAGTAAAGTACGATTACGACGTTCGGACACACCATTACGCTGTGGTGTTCCGGGTGGCGTGAGTTGCGAAACTATTCCGCATTGTTTCAAATGTAGGCCAAACTCGTAACTCAAATATTCTCCTCCACGATCTAATTGTAGAAACTTTATTTTCTTGTTACGATGATTTTCAACTTCACTCTGAAATTCTTTGAACTTTTCAAATGTTTCAGACTTATGTTTCATTAAGTAGATATACCCATATCTGCTCAAATCATCTGTGAAGGTGAGAAAATAACGATATCCGCCACGAGCCTCAATATTCATCGGACCACATACATCTGTATTTATGATTTCCAATAAATCTGTTGCTCTCTCCATAGTTCCGGAGAACGGTGTTTTAGTCATCTTGCCCATGAGGCACGGTTCGCAAGTACCAAGTGATTCATAATCAAGTGATTCCAAAAGTCCATCAGTATGGAGTTTCTTCATGCGCTTTACACCGATATGACCTAAACGGCAGTGCCACAAATAAGTTGCACTGTCATTATCAACTCTGTATCTTTTGGCTTCGACATTATGAATATGTGTGTCACTACTATCAAGATTCATTAAAAATAGACCACTCTTCAAGGGTGCATGACCATAAAAGATATTATTCATATAAATAGAACAACCATTATTCTCTTATTTAAATGAATAACCGTCTCGCATTAAACAAGATCCAGATATAATGTTCAGGCTCAACGCTGGCACCAAATAACAATTATTTAGGTCTAAAACTAATCCCGAAGGTAGATGTAGAGGTAGCGTGCCGACCGCGATCACATCGACTTTGGAACCATTTCCCACGCGCATCGTCACCTCGTCCTTAGCCAATCTTTGCTTAATCCGTAGCCCCTGTTTCGAGTTGCAAATATTAGCAACAGAACCAGTATCAAATACCCAGGTGCTACTGCGAGCATTAGTAAGGTACACATCAATAACATGTATATCACATATACCTTTGTTAACCTTGCCATCCTTCTTATCCGCCAAATACTTGGGGCAGTTCCGCTTCCAGTGACCAGTCTGCTTGTAGTAGACGCACTCAGTTTCAGGCTTAGGTCCAGACTTGGGTTTCTTCTCCTGAACAACAACTTGCTTGCTGTTCTTCTTGAAGTTCCCCTTCTTCTTCCCTTTGCCCTTTTTCTTGAAACTAGTGGTTTTACTGACCATCAACACTTGATGCTCCTTTTTGATTTCTACCTCCGCTGCCTTTAGCATTGCGAAGAGCTCGGGAATTGTCTTATTCATCCCTTGCATGTTATAGTTCATCACGAAGCTCTTGTAGCTTGGTGGCTGTGATTGAAGAATTCTGTCAATGACGCTATCATCCGGAAGATTAACTCCCAGTTGAATCAAGTGATTATTACACCCAGACATTTTGAGTATATGCTCACTGACAGAACTATTCTCTTCCATCTTGCAGCTGTAGAACTTATTGGAGACTTCATATCTCTCAATCTGGGCATTTGCTTGAAATATTAACTTCAACTCCTGGAACATCTCATATGCTCCATGACGTTCAAAACGTCGTTGAAGACCCGGTTCTAAGCCGTAAAGCATGGCACACTAAACTATCGAGTAGTCATCAGCTTTGCTCTGCCAGACGTTCATAACTTCTGGTGTTGCTCTTGCAGGAGGCCTGGCACCTAGCGGTGCTTCCAGGACGTAATTCTTCTGTGCAGTAATGAGGATAATCCTCAAGTTACGGACCCAGTCCGTGTAATTTCTACCATCATCTTTCAACTTTGCTTTCTCAAGGAACGCATTAAAATTCAACGGAACAACAGCACGGGCCATTTATCTACAATTAACATAGACAAGCAAGATACTATCAGGTACTAAGTTCATGATAAATTCAAGTTCAATTAATCATATTACTTAAGAACTCCCACTTAGATAGACATCCCTCTAATCATCTAAGTGATTACGTGATCCAAATCAACTAAACCATGTCCGATCATCACGTGAGATGGAGTAGTTTCAATGGTGAACATCACTATGTTGATCATATCTACTATATGATTCACGCTCGACCTTTCGGTCTCCGTGTTTCGAGGCCATATCTGCATATGCTAGGCTCGTCAAGTTTAACCTGAGTATTCCGCGTGTGCAACTGTTTTGCACCCGTTGTATTTGAACGTAGAGCCTATCACACCCGATCATCACGTGGTGTCTCAGCACGCAGAACTTTCGCAATGGTGCATACTCAGGGAGAACACTTTTATCTTGAAATTTTAGTGAGAGATCATCTTATAATGCTACCGTCAATCAAAGCAAGATAAGATGCATAAAAGATTAACATCACATGCAATCAATATAAGTGATATGATATGGCCATCATCATCTTGTGCTTGTGATCTCCATTTCCGAAGCACCGTCATGATCACCATCGTCACCGGCGCAACACCTTGATCTCCATTGTAGTATCGTTGTCGTCTCGCCAACTTATTGCTTTTACGACTATCGCTACCGCTTAGTGATAAAGTAAAACAATTACATGGCGATTGCATTGCATACAATAAAGCGACAACCATATGGCTCCTGCCAGTTGCCGATAACTCGGTTACAAAACATGATCATCTCATACAATAAAATATAGCATCATGTCTTGACCATATCACATCACAACATGCCCTGCAAAAACAAGTTAGACGTCCTCTACTTTGTTGTTGCAAGTTTTACGTGGCTGCTACGGGCTTAGCAAGAACCGTTCTTACCTACGCATCAAAACCACAACGATAGTTTGTCAAGTTGGTGCTGTTTTAACCTTCGCAAGGATCGGGCGTAGCCACACTCGGTTCAACTAAAGTGAGAGAGACAGACACCCGCCAGTCACCTTTAAGCAACGAGTGCTCGCAACGGTGAAACCAGTCTCACGTAAGCGTACGCGTAATGTCGGTCCGGGCCGCTTCATCTCACAATACCGCCGAACCAAAGTATGACATGCTGGTAAGCAGTATGACTTATATCGCCCACAACTCACTTGTGTTCTACTCGTGCATAGCATCAACGCATAAAACCAGGCTCGGATGCCACTGTTGGGGAACGTAGTAATTTCAAAAAAATCCTACGCACACGCAAGATCATGGTGATGCATAGCAACGAGAGGGGAGAGTGTTGTCCACGTACCCTCGTAGACCGAAAGCGGAAGCGTTAACACAACGCGTTTGATGTAGTCATATGTCTTCACGATCCGACCGATCAAGTACCGAACGCACGGCACCTCCGAGTTCAGCACACGTTCAGCTCGATGACGTCCCTCGAACTCCGATCCAGCCGAGTGTTGAGGGAGAGTTTCGTCAGCACGACGGCGTGGTGATGATGATGATGTTCTACCGACGCAGGGCTTCGCCTAAGCTCCGCTACGATATTATCGAGGTGTAATATGGTGGAGGGGGGCACCGCACACGGCTAAAATATCGTATATCAATTGTGTGTCTAGAGGTGCCCCCCTGCCCCCGTATATAAAGGTGCAAGGGGGAGGCCGCCGGCCTAGGAGGTGTGGCGCGCCAGGAGGAGTCCTACTCCTACCGGGAGTAGGACTCCCCCCTTTCCATGTTGGACTAGGAGTGGAAGAGGGAAAGAGGTGGAGGGGAGGAAGGAAGGGGGCGCCGCCCCCCTCTCCTTGTCCTATTCGGACTGGGGGGAAGGGGGGCGCGGCCCTGCCCTGTCCTCCTCTCCTCTCTTCCACCTAGGCCCACTAAGGCCCACTAAGTTCCCGGGGGATTGCGGTAACCTCCCGGTACTCTGGAAAAATCCCGATTTCACCCGGAACACTTCCGATGTCCAAACATAGGCTTCCAATATATCAATCTTTATGTCTCGACCATTTCGAGACTCCTCGTCATGTCCGTGATCACATCCGGGACTCCGAACAACCTTCGGTACATCAAAACATATAAACTCATAATATAACTGTCATCGTAACGTTAAGCGTGCGGACCCTACGGGTTCGAGAACTATGTAGACATGACCGAGACACCTCTCCGGTCAATAACCAATAGCGGAACCTGGATGCTCATATTGGTTCCCACATATTCTACGAAGATCTTTATTGGTAGCACCTCAGTATGTTACTTGCCCGAGATTCGATCGTCGGTATCTCGATACCTAGTTCAATCTCGTTACCGGCAAGTCTCTTTACTTGTTCCGTAATACATCATCCTGCAACTAACTCATTAGTCACAATGCTTGCAAGGCTTTATAGTGATGTGTATTACTGAGTGGGCCCAGAGCTACCTCTCCGACAATCGGAGTGACAAATCCTAATCTCGAAATACGCCAACCCAACAAGTACCTTTGGAGACACCTGTAGAGCACCTTTATAATCACCCAGTTACGTTGTGACGTTTGGTAGCACACAAAGTGTTCCTCCAGTAAACGTGAGTTGCATAATCTCATAGTCATAGGAACATGTATAAGCCATGAAGAAAGCAATAGCAACATACTAAACGATCGAGTGCTAAGCTAACGGAATGGGTCAAGTCAATCACGTCATTCTCCTAATGAGGTGATCCCATTAATCAAATGACAACTCATGTCTATGGCTAGGAAACATAACCATCTTTGATTAACGAGCTAGTCAAGTAGAGGCATACTAGTGACACTCTGTTTGTCTATGTATTCACACATGTATTACGTTTCCGGTTAATACAATTATAGCATGAATAATAAACATTTATCATGATATAAGGAAATAAATAATACTTTATTATTGCCTCTAGGGCATATTTCCTTCAAAGATCTATAGAGATAAATCAAGACGCTTGATTAGACTTTCGACGAGTACATACCTTGATAAGATTTTGAAAGGATTTCAAAATGGATCAGTCAAAGAAGGAGTTCTTGCCTAAATTGTAAGGTATGAAGTTGAGTGAGACTAAAAAACCCGACCACGACAGAAGATAGAGAAAGAATGAAAGTCATTCCCTATGCCTTAGCCATAGGTTCCATAAAGTATGCCATGCTGCATACCAGACCTATTGTGTACCTTGCCATGAGTTTGGCAAAGGGGTACAATAGTGATCCATGAGTAGATCACTGGACAGCGGTCAAAATTATCCTTAAAGGACTAAGGAAATAATTCTCGGTTATAGAGGTGATAAAGAGTTCGTCGTAAAGAGTTACGTCGATGCAAGCTTTGACACCGATATGGATGACTCTGAGTCTCGATCTAGATACATATTGAAAGCGGGAGCAGTTAGCTAGAGTAGCTCCGTGTAGAGCATTGTAGACAAAGAAATTTGCAAAATACATATGGATCTGAATGTGGCAGACCCGTAGACTAAAACTTCTCTCACAAGCAAAACATGATCACACCTTATTACTCTTGGGTGTTAATCACATAGCGATGTGTACTAGATTATTGACTCTAGTAAACCCTTTGAGTGTTGGTCACATGGTGATGTGAACTATGGGTGTTAATCACATAAAGATGTGAGCTATTGGTGTTAAATCACATGGCGATGTGAACTAGATTATTGACTCTAGGGCAAGTGGGAGACTGAAGGAAATATGCCCTAGAGGCAATAATAAAGTTATTATTTTATTTCCTTATGTCATGATAAATGTTTATTATTCATGCTAGAATTGTATTAATCGGAAACTTGATACATGTGTGGATACATACACAAAACACTATTTCCTAGTAAGCCTCTACTAGACTAGCTCATTAATCAAAGATGGTTAAGTTTCCTAGCCATAGACATGTGTTGTCATTTGATAAATGGGGTCACATCATTAGGAGAATGATGTGATGGACATGACCCATTCGTTAGCTTAGCATATTGATCGTTCAGTTTTATTGCTACTGCTTGCTTCATGTCAAATACACGTTCCTCCGACTACGAGATTATGCAACTCCCGGATACCGGAGGAATACCTTGTGTGCTATCAAACATCACAACGTAATTGTGTGATTACAAAGATGCTCTACAGGTATCTCCAAAGGTGTCTGTTGGGTTGGCATAGATCAAGATTAGGATTTGTCACTACGAGTATCGGAGAGGTATCTCTGGGCCCTCTCGGTAATGTACATCATAAGAAGCCTTGCAAGCGAAGTGACTAATGAGTAAGTTGTGGGATGATGCATTACAGAACGAGTAAGGAGACTTTCCGGTAACGAGGTTGAACTAGGTATGAAGATACCGACGATCGAATATCGGGCAAGTAACATACCGATGACAAAGGGAACAACGTATTTTGTCATTACGGTTTGACCGATAAAGATCTTCGTAGAATATGTGGGAGCCAATATGAGCATCCAGATTCCGCCATTGGTTATTGACCGGGGAGGTGTCTCGGTCATTTCTACATAGTTCTCAAACCCGTAGGGTTCGCACGCTTAATGTTCGATGACGATTTTATATTGTATGAGTTATGTGATTTGACGACCGAATGTTGTTCGGAGTCCTGGATGAGATCACTGACATGATGAGGAGTCCCTAAATGGTCGAGAGGTAAAGATTCATATATAGGACGATAGTATTTGGACACCAGAACTGTTCCGGGCGTACCGGGTACGTATCGGGTCACCGGAAAGGGGTTCCGGGCACCCCCGGCCAAGATATGGGCCTTATTGGGCCTAGGGCGGGACAGACCAGCCCCTAGTGGGCTGGTGCGCCCCATACATGGCCGAATAGGGGGGGTGGAAAGGGAGAGGAGAGAAAGGAAGGGGGCAATTAGGCCTCCCCTTTCCTTCTCTCCCCCTCCTCTTTCCTTATCCCTCCGGAAAACATAGAAAGGGGGGAGGCCGAATAGGATTAGGCCCGAAGTAGGATTCCTCCTACTTGGGGCGCGCCTCCTGCTGCTCCCTCCCCCTCCCACCTATATATATGTGGGGGGGGGGCACCGCTAGAACACACAACATTGTTGCTTAGCCGTGTGCGGTGCCCCCCTCCACAGTTTACGCCTCCGGTCATATTCTCGCAGTGCTTAGGCGAAGCCCTGCGCGGATAACTTCATCATCACCGTCGCCACGCCGTCGTGCTGACGGAACTCATCTACTTCCTCGACGCTCTACTGGATCAAGAGTTCGAGGGACGTCATCGGGCTGAACGTGTGCAGAACTCAAAGGTGTCATACGTTCGGTGCTTGATCGGTCGGAACGTGAAGAAGTTCGATTACATCAACCGCGTTGTCAAATGCTTCCGCTTTCAGTCTACAAGGGTACATGGACACACTGTCCCCCTCTCATTGCTATGCATCTCCTAGATAGATCTTGCCTGATCGTAGGATTTTTTTGAAATTACATGCTACGTTCCCCAACATTCGGGACGAAGCGCCACCGTCTCGAGGCGTAACCTGGGCAGGAGCAGTCTAGAGCTCCGGCAGAGAGATTCTACCGGGGAAACTTCCCTCCCGGAGGGGCAAATTGAAGCCATCGTCATCACCAACGATCCTCTCATTGAGAGGGGGTCAATCTCCATCAATATCTTCACCAACACCATCTCCTCTCAAACCCTAGTTCATCTCTTGTATCCTCAGATTGGTAGTTGTAGGTTGCTAGTAGTGTTGATTACTCCTCGTAGTTGATGCTAGTTGGTTTATTTGGTGGAAGATCATATGTTCAGATCCTTAACGATATTTATTACCCCTCTGATTATGAACATGAATATGCTTTGTGAGTAGTTACTTTTGTTCCTAAGGACATGGGAGAAGTCTTGTTATAAGTAATCATGTGAATTTGGTATTCGTTCGATATTTTGATGAGATATATGTTGTCTTTCCTCTAGTGGTGTTATGTGAACTTCGACTACATGACACTTCACCATGTTTTGGGCCTAGGGAAGGCATTGGGAAGTAATAAGTAGATGATGGGTTGCTAGAGTGACAGAAGCTTAAACCGTAGTTTATGTGTTGCTTCGTAAGGGGCTGATTTGGATCCACATGTTTCATGCTATGGTTAGATTTATCTTAATTCTTCTTTCATAGTTGCGGATGCTTGCGAGAGTGGTTAATCATAAGTGGGAGGCTTGTCCAAGTAAGGGCAGCACCCAAGCACCGGTCCACCCACATATAAAATTAGCAAAGTAACGAACGCGAATCATATGAGCATGATGAAAACTAACATGACAGTAATTCCCATGTGTCCTCGGGAGCACTTTGCTTTATATAAGAGTTTTTCCAGGCTTGTCCTTTGCTACAAAAAGGATTGGGCCACCTTGCTGCACCTTAGTTACACTTGTTACTTGTTACCCGTTATGAATTATCTCATCACAAAACTATCTGTTACCGATAATTTCAGTGCTTGCAGAAAATACCTTGCTGAAAACCGCTTGTCATTTCCTTCTGCTCCTCGTTGGGTTCGACACTCTTACTCATTGAAAGGACTATGATAGATCCCCTATACTTGTGGGTCATCACCTTAGGGCACCGAGACGTCAGCTAAGGGTCATAGTGCGGAAGACAAAAACACCCCTTGTAGCATCTACGTGGAGGTTGAAGTAGACGACTAGCAACTTTCAGGATAAAGGCGACCGCACATGAGTCAAACTTAAACTAAGAAACATGCGAGTATGATAAACCATGTAGATCAACCATATTTCAAAACACAAGGCTTCAACCATTGTTTAAATACAAAGATAAATCCGATCACTCAAGGAGTACATCCTTCGAGCAATGGGCCTCTACTGCCCGAGAGCCGTCCATTACAACGGAGAAATACTGCTTTGGGCGCCTGTGCTCAGCAGGTGGAGGTCTAGTGGCCATCTCGACCGGCTTGATCTTCAGACAATGTGCCATGGTCTTTGAGAATGCCATCCGAGCCCCCTCAATGCACACTGAGTGCTTCACGGCATCCAGACGGAGGGAAGAGTCATGCAGCTTCTGCACCAAGCCAAAATAGTTGCTCGGTATGGGTTCGAAGGGCCACAACCGGACATAGAGGTCCTTAATGGCCGGTTCCGCCATCCGGTGCAGCTCCATCAGCTGTTTCATCTGATTACTGAGGAGGGGAGGGTGTTCAGGCGCTTGGAACTGCGCCCAGAACAACCGTAGCTTGGCGTCTGATAACCCACAAGTATAGGGGATCACAACAGTTTTCGAGGGTAGAGTATTCAACCCAAATTTATTGATTCGACACAAGGGGAGCCAAAGAATATTTGTAAGTATTAGCAACTGAGTTGTCAATTCAACCACACCTAGAGATTACTTATCTGCAGCAAAGTGATCAGTAGCAAAGTAATATGATAGTTTTGATAGTAGTAGCAATAGCAATAGTAACGGTAACAGTGATAGTAGTGATTTTGTAGCAGTGACAATAGTAACAGCAGCAGTAGTAACTTAGCAAGATCAATATGTAGTAAAATTGTAGGCATTGGATCGGCAATTTGTTGGATGATATTCATCATGTAACAGTCAAAACCTAGGGCAATACGGCAGTAGCTCCAGTTCATAAATATAATGTAGGCATGTATTCCGTAAATAGTCATACGTGCTTATGGAAAGAACTTGCATGACATCTTTTGTTCTACCCCCCGTGGCAGCATGGTTCTATTGGAAACTAAGGGATATTAAGGCCTCCTTTTAATAGAGAACCGGAACAAAGCATTAGCACACGGTGAATACATGAACTCCTCAAACTACGGTCATCACCGGGAAGTTTCCCGACTATTGTCACTCCGGGGTTGCCGGATCATAACATGTAGTAGGTGACTATAACTTGCAAGATCGGATCTAGAACATAGATATAATGGTGATAACATAAACGGTTCAGATCTGAAATCATGGCATCTGGGCCCAAAGTGACAAGCATTAAGCATGGCAAAGTCATAGCAACATCAATCTCAGAACATAATGGATACTAGGGATCAAGCCCTAACAAAATAACTCGATTACATGATAAATCTCATCCAACTCCTCACCAACCAGCGAGCCTACGAAGGAATTACTCACTCCCGGTGGGGAGCATCATGGAATTGGTGATGGAGAAGGGTTGGTGATGACGAAGATCGAAGATCTCCCTCTCCGGAGCCCCAAACGGACTCCAGATCTGGCATCCCGATGAAGAACAGGAGGCAGCGGCGGCGTCTTGTGAAACGCGATAATTCCTTTTTCCTCATTTTTTCTCGAAAAATAGGACTTTATAGCATCGGTTTCAGGGTCTGCGGGGCCACCAGGTGGGGACAACCCACCTGGGCGCGCCTGGAGGAGGTGGCGCGCCCTGGTGGATTGTGCCCACCCAGGTGCCCCCCTCCGGTGGTTCTTGGCTCCAGAAATTATCTTTATTTGTATAAAAATTCCTCGCAAAGTTTCGTTCCAATCCGAGAACTTTTATTTTTGCACAAAAACGGCACCATGGTAGTTCTGCTGAAAACAACGTCAGTCCGGGTTAGTTTCATTCAAATCATGCAAATTAGAGTCCAAAACAAGAGGAAAAGCGTTAGGAAAAGTAGATACGACGGAGACGTATCAACTTCCCCAAGCGTAAACCTTTGCTTGTCCTCAAGCAATTCAGTTGATAAACTGAAAGTGAAAGAGAAAAACTTTTACGAACTCTTTTGCTCTTGTTTGCATAAATAACCTTAAGTAGCACCCAGGTTTTCAGCCAATATTATAACTAACCATGTCGACAATAACTCTAAAAAATTATATTAACTCATATCAATGACATAATCAGCTAGGGAGCAATAATAAGACATCTCAAACAACAACACGTTGTCAAAACAACCATGATATAATATGACAATAGTGGTATCCCGCTAGACCTTTCTGAGACCGCAAAACATAAATGCAGAGCACCTCCAAAGTTCAAGCAGGGACGAAACATTGTAATTCATGGTAGAAAAGATCCAGTCATGATGCACCCAATATTGGCTACACACAATGCATACGCATGACAGCAGTGCTCTCAGGTTCTGGCGCTTATTTTAGAAGGTGATGACACAACATAAAAGTAAATAGATAGTCCCTTCGTAGAGGAAGCAGTGATTTGCAGCGGTGCCAGAGCTCAAGTTTTTAAAACAGAGGTAAATGATATTTTGAGAAATGCACCCTTCTTGTTTACTTCGCAACCATCAGTTATCTGTATCTTCCATGCTAAACACATTAGCGACGGTTCCCAAGCGATAAAGTAAAGGTTATTACTCCGTAGGAGTTTTTGTTTGATTATTTGTAAGTCCTTTTTGCAATTTGGGACTGGGAATCCCTATTACCGCCCCTTCTCGCGCAATGGTGAGTGAATAAACACTCATCCTGAGATTAACCCGCTTAGCATGGAAGATACTGACTACCTCCTGTCGCTCTATGAACAATCCAGACACACAAAAATGAATATTTATTTGATGTTTTTAGAGGTGTCACATGCAAATTTACTTAGGACAGCAGGGTAATACCGCATTTAGGTAGTGGACTCATCTAGGATAACTTGGGTTTCAGGTTTTTGATGCACAAGCAGAATTCCCGCTTAGTACAGGTGAAGGCTAGCAAATAGGTTGTGAAGCGGCTAGCTAGAGAGCAACAACGGTCATGAACATGCATTATGCATAAGTAACATTGGATACTAGCATGAATAGGATATGAACACCATGAACATAAATATGATAGAGGCTATGTTGGTTTCGATTCAACTACATGCATGAACATGTGCCAAGTCAAGCCACTCGAACATTCATAGGAGGATACCATATCATCGTACTACATCACAATCATTTTAACACAATGTTGACATCCAAGATAAATCATTATCCACTCCTAGCTACTTATGCATGGCATGAGAAATTATAATCTCTAATGCATTGCAAACATGTTTGATCATAATAGGCTGAATCATGGATTCTAGGTTAAACATATTTACAAAAATAGAACAAGTCGAGTTCATACCCGTTTCTCTCTGCCACGGCGAGTTCATCGAATATCGTCATTATTGCCTTTCACTTGCATGACCGAACGATATAAACATAATAATAGTGCAAGAGTGATGTGGACTAAGCTGGAATCTGCAAACATTTTATTCAACAAGAGAAGACAAGGTAAAATGGGCTCGTTGTTAAATCAACAATAATGCATATGAGAGCCACTCAACATTTTCATCGTGGTCTTCTCCTCGGTACGAATCAATAAAAAGAAAAGAAATTCAGAGAAACACATTGAAATATTTTTGGAGTTTTTGAATTTTCTTGAACAAGCAAATAAAAGGGAAAAACAAAAACATGAAAAACTATTTACACGGGAAAGCTCCCAACAAGTAAAAGAAGAACAAGGAAATCTTTTTGGGTTTTGTTTTTAGTGCTGCAACAATTTAAACTAGGAAGAAAACCGAAAAGAAACAGGAAATATATTTTTGGATTTTCTCAAAGTTTTTTCAGACACACAAGAAGAAAGCAAAAAATAAATTTAGCATGGATAATACAATGAAAAAGTGTGGACACCTGACAACTGGAATGAAATGTGTGAACATGAATGTAATGTCGGTGGAAATACGTACCCCCCCAAGCTTAGGCTTTTGGCCTAACTTGGTAATCACCACTCGAAGAAGCCATGGGGTCCTATGTTGAAGTGCTGAGGAGCGAGCACCTGAGGATCCCACTGCTAGGGCTCCGCCTGTGCTGTAGCTAGGTTGTTCCGGTAGGCGACGATGTCCGCAGGCATAATCCTATATCCACCCCTAGCAATAGGATCAAACAAAGCAGGCGCATGCGATGGAATAATATCACGAGTGTTCTCACTGGAAACAAAGTTATAAGGAACAGGAATGTTAGTGTAATCGCCTGCAATAAACTGGTGGTGTTCCATGGCTGCACGATCTAGGTAAACCTTGGGCAAAGGATAATCATGCTGGCGTAACTGAACATCAAAGTGAGTAGCCAAGCGAGTAGCGTAAGTACCACCATGTATTTTGCCCTTCGACCTGTTAAGGTGGAGGCGACGTGCCACAATAGCTCCCAAGCTATAAGTGGTGTCGCCGTAAAGTGCACGACGTAAAGCAGCAAAATATGGGGCACTGAGTGCACCTACCTTCTCTCTAGCAAGCAAACACTTCGTAATGAATAAAGCAAAATAATGCCCAGCAGGAAAGTGTATGCTAGTGGAGGGATGCTCGACACCCCTCTCTCATCCCCCACCGTTAGAGTACGGTAAAAACCATCAAACTCTGCGGGCCTAGGCTCTACTAAACTCCCATCAAAAGGGATCATGCAAATATCAGAAAATTTAGTAAGTGGTATCTGACGGGTTTCAGCATATAAATTAAACCCCACCGCAGGGCGATTATTCCTAGGAAGGAAATTAAACTTTGCACAAAGGAATTTGTGAGGAGATGATACTATTCACATTCAGCTCCGATGAAGTCGGTGAGGCCGACATTAGCATCATATTGTGCAAACTCCTGAAGGATTTCGGCCCCTCCCATGAACGGGTTATGCGGCCATTCGCATGGCCGTACCTCCGCCATTCTCCGGGTGTGGATATCACTGTCAGATGACTCGCCAATAACTCCCTTGGAGTTCTTCTTGGAAGCAAACTTCCTAAAGAAACTCATCTTTTTCCTATGAACAAAATTCTGAAATTTTTAGTCCACCAAATTTTTCTCCACAAAATTTTACAACAATGATAGCAACTACTCATAGGGATGTATAGAGACCATAGCAAGCATTCAAACCACTTAGAACTCTAAGAATTCAGCATGCAAGCTCATCTACAGCAGCACCAAGAGCAACTAATTATTCAAAATATAAACTACTAAAGCAAAAACTAATTGGACAAACGGAGAAGTCACATACCAAGCAACAATCCCTCGAAACAGTTTCGAAAATGGAGCTTCGAGCAAAGAGATCGAAATCCGCGGGTTTGAGAGCAAGAACATGAGAGAGAGAGCAATGGTGATTTTTTTCTGGAGGTACGTGGTGATGTGGGATGAAGAGATAAGTGAGGGGGGCCACGTGGGGACCACAACCCACCAGGGCGCGCCCAGGTGGGTTGTGCCCACCTGGTGCACCTCCCTCTGATGTTATTTGCACCAAAAATTCTTAAATATCTGGAAAAATCGTATTAAATTTTTAGAGCATTCTGAGAACTTTTATTTTTGGGTCATTTTTATTGCACGGGAAATTCAGAAGACAGACAAAGCATGGCATTTTATTTTATTTAACTAATAAAAAAAGAAAACAAAAGGTAGGAACAGAAGGTAGTGCTCACTAAATTGATCAACTTCATACCTCTCAAAATTGATCCATTACTAAGGTTTATCAAGTCTTATTAACAACCACTTTCGATTAGCATGAAACCGAAGAACTTTCGTAAATCACTAAGTTACCTCAATGGGGATATGAATGTCCCCAACAATAAGCATTTCATATTTCTTCTTAACAGTAGGTAGAGGTAGTTGAAAACTTTCAATAGTGATTGTCGGAGATGTTTCAATAACATTAATACCATTCACTTGGAATTGTTTCTTTGGAAAGTGCACCGTATGCTCATTACCATTAATATGAAAAGTGGCCTTGCTTTTATTGCAATCAAAAACAGCCCCTGCAGTATTCAAGAAGGGTCTACCAAGGATAATCGACATGTTGTCGTCCTCGGGCATCTCAAGTATAACAAAGTCAGTCAAAATAGTGACATTAGCAACAACAACGGGCACATCCTCACAAATACCGATAGGTATGGCAATTGATTTGTCAGCCATTTGCAAAGATATTTCAGTAGGTGTGAGTTTATTCAGATCAAGTCTTTTATATAAAGAGAAAGGCATAACACTAACACCAGCTCCCAAATCACACAAAGCAGTTTTCACATAGTTTCTTTTGATGGAGCAAGGTATAGTTGGTATTCCCGGATCTCCAAGTTTTTTAGATACTCCACCCTTAAAAGAATAATTAGAAAGCATGGTGGAGATTCCAGTTTCCGGTATTTTTCTCTTATGGGTGATGATGTCTTTCATGTACTTTGCATAAGGAGACATTTTCAAGATATTAGTCAAGCAAGTACGCAAAAAGACTGGCCTCGGCATTTCAGCAAAGCGTTCAAATTCTTCATCATCTTTCTTTTTAGTTGACTTAGGTGGAAAGGGCATAGCTTTTTGAACCCAGTGTTTTCTTTCCTTACTGTGTTTTCTAGCAACAAAGTCTCTTTTATCATATCTTTTATTTTTAGATTGTGGGTTATCAAGATCAACAGCTGGTTCTATTTCAACATCATTATCTGGTTCTTTTTCATTGGCTGGTTGAGTATCTTCATGAACATTATCATTATATTTTTAATTATCACTAGGTGAATATTCATTACCAGATTGAGTTTCAGCATCAGAAATAGAAACATCATTATCATTCAGGAGGTTTTTCTATTTTAGGTTCACTAGAGGCATGCAAAGTCCTATCATTTTTCTTTTTCTTCTTCTTTTTAGACGGACTAGGTGCATTGGTATTATTCCTTTGTGAATCCTGCTCAATTCTTTTTGGGTGTCCCTCAGGATAAAGTGGTTCCTGAGTCATTTTACCTCCTCTGGTTGCTACTCTAACAACAAAGTCATGTATGTTGTTGTTCATTTCATCAAGCAATTCTCTTTGAGATTTAGCAACCTGTTCTAGTTGAGTTTGAACCATAGAGGCATGTTTTCCTACACCTCTAACATCATTGGAGATTCTAAATAACAAGTCACTCAAATGAGCAATCATATCAGAATTGTATTTCAATCGTTTCATAACATTTGCATTGAAGTGATCTTGCTTTCTAATGTAATTTTCAAATTCGTAAAGGCATTGGCTAGGGTGCATATTGTGAGGAGTATCATTATCACTGAATTTCATTAGAGAATTTACCTCTACCACCTTAGGTGGTGGTGGTTTATCAAGCCCATGTATTTCTTCAATAGGGGGTAAAATTTTGACATCCTCAGCTTTAATACCTTTTTCTCTCATAGATTTCTTTGCCTCTTGCATATCTTCAGGACTGAGATATAAGATACCCCTCTTCTTCGGAGTGGGTTTAGGCGGTGGTTCAGGAGGAGTCCAATCATCATAAATTTTCAATATGTTATTCAATAATTCTTCAGCTTGCCCAATAGTTCGTTCCCTGAAAACACAACCAACACAACTATATAGGAAATCCCTAGAAGCATCGGTTAGTCCATTATAGAATATATCAAGTATTTCATTTTTCTTAAGAGGATGATCAGGCAAAGCATTAAGCAATTGGAGAAGCCTTCCCCAAGCTTGTGGGAGACTCTCTTCTTCGATTTGCACAAAGTTAAATAGTTCCTGTAAGGCAGCTTGTTTCTTATGAGCAGGAAAATATTTTTCATAGAAGTAATAAATCATGTCCTGGGGACTACGCACACAACCAGGAGCAAGAGTACTATACCAAGCTTTAGCATCACCCTTTAATGAGAACGGAAATAATTTGAGAATATAATAATAGCAAATTTTCTCATCATGAGAAAAAAGGGTGGCTATGTCATTCAACTTAGTAAGATGTGCCACAACAGTTTTAGTTTCATAACCATGGAAAGGATCAGATTCAACCAAAGTAATTAACTCCGGGTCGATAGAGAATTCATAATCCTCATCGTCAACAAAGATAGGTGAAGTAACAAACCGAGGATCACATTTCGTTTTAGCATTCAAAGTCTTTTCTTTATACTTGCATAATAATTTTTCTAGATCATCTCTATCTTTGCAAGCAAGAATATCCCTAGTTGCCTCCTCATCCATAACATAACCTTCCGGTACCTTTGGCAATTCATATCTAGGAGGGCTAGTTCTAATAGGTGTTTCAAGATTTTCAGTTCCAAGCTCTTCATCAGTTTCAACAATCTCATGATGTCTTACTCTAGTATTTGTTCATCAAGAAATTCACCTAGTGGCACATTATCATCAAGCAAGGTACTAGCATCATCAAGAGTAGCATTCATAGGAAAAGTAGCATCGTCAATAACTTGCGACATATCAGAATTAAAAGCATGTGGTGGTGTTGCAAGTCTACCTATAACAGAAGGTGAATCAAGTGCGGAGCTAGACGGCAGTTCCTTACCTCCCCTCGCCTTAGAGGGAAAAATCTTAGTCTTAGCATCCTTCAGATTCTTCATAGTGACAATTTGATAATAATCCCAAGTGACTCAACAAATATAGCTATGCTCCCCGGCAACGGCGCCAGAAAAAGGTCTTGATAACCCACAAGTATAGGGGATCACAACAGTTTTCGAGGGTAGAGTATTCAACCCAAATTTATTGATTCGACACAAGGGGAGCCAAAGAATATTTGTAAGTGTTAGCAGCTGAGTTGTCAATTCAACCACACCTGGAGATTAATTATCTGCAGCAAAGTGATCAGTAGCAAAGTAATATGATAGTTTTGATAGTAGTAGCAATAGCAATAGTAACGGTAACAGTGATAGCAGTGATTTTGTAGCAGTAACGATAGTAACAGCAGCAGTAGTAACTTAGCAAGATCAATATGTAGGAAAATCGTAGGCATTGGATCGGCAATTTGTTGGATGATATTCATCATGTAACAGTCAAAACCTAGGGTGATACGGCACTAGCTCCAGTTCATAAATATAATGTAGGCATGTGTTCCGTAAATAGTCATATGTGCTAATGGAAAGAACTTGCATGACATCTTTTGTCCTACCCTCCCGTGGCAGCGGGGTCCTATTGGAAACTAAGGGATATTAAGGCCTCCTTTTAATAGAGAACCGGAACAAAGCATTAGCACACGGTGAATGCATGAACTCCTCAAACTACGGTCATCGCCGGGAAGTGTCCCGACTATTGTCACTATGGGGTTGCCAGATCATAACACGTAGTAGGTGACTATAACTTGCATGATCGGATCTAGAACATAGATATAATGGTGATAACATGAACGGTTCAGATCTGAAATCATGGCACCCGGGCCCAAAGTGACAAGCATTAAGCATGGGAAAGTAATAGCAACATCAATCTCAGAACATAATGGATACTAGGGATCAAGCCCTAACAAAACTAACTCGATTACATGATGAATCTCATCCAACTCCTCACTGATACGTCTCCAATGTATCTATAATTTTTGATTGTTCCATGCTGTTTTATTATCAATCTTGGATGTTTTATAATCATTTTATAGTCATTTTATATCATTTGTTGGTACTAAACTATTGACATAGTGCCAAGTGCCAGTTGTTGTTTTTTCCATGTCTTTTACATCACAGGAAATCAATATCAAACGGAGTCCAAATGCCACGAAACTCCAAGATGATTTTTTATCGGCCAGAAGAAAGGCAATGGGCCCTGGTTGCACCTGGGGGGTGCCCCGAGGGGGGAACAACCCACCAGGGCGCGCCAGGAGGCCCTGGCGCGCCCTGGTGGGTTGTGCCCACCTCGGGTGCCCCCCGGACCGCCTCTTTGCTCTATAAATAAACCAATATTCCAGAAACCCTAAAAGCATCGACAAAATATTCATCCAGCCGCCGCAGAGTCCAGAGCCACCAGATCCAATCTAGACACCATCACGGAGGGGTTCACCACTTCCATTGGTGCCTCTCTGATGATGCGTGAGTAGTTCTTTGTACACCTTCGGGTCCGCAGTTAGTAGCTAGATGGATTTCTCTATCTCGCTGAATTCTCAATACAATGGTCTCTTGGAGATCCATATGATGTAACTCTTTTTGTGGTGAACTTCGAGTTTATGGTCAGTTATATCTTTTTATATCCATGAAATTTATTTGAGTTTCTTTGATCTCTTATATGCATGATCTCTTATAGCCTCGTATTTCTTCTCCGATATTTGGGTTTTGTTTGGCCAACTTGATCTATTTATCTTGCAATGGGAAGAGGTGCCCCGTAGTGGGTTCGATCTTACGGTGCTTGATCCCAGTGACAGAAAGGGAACCGACACGTATGTATCGTTGCTAATAAGGATAAAAAGACGAGATCTATATCTACCGCCATATAGATAAACGGATCTTGTCTACATCATGTCATCGTTCTTATTGCATTACTCCATTTTTCCATGAACTTAATACACTAGATGCATGCTGGATAGCGGTCGATGTGTGGAGTAATAGTAGTAGATGCAGGCAGGAGTCGGTCTACTAATCTTGGACGTGATGCCTATGTAATGATCATTGCCTGGATATCGTCATAATTATTCGAAGTTCTATCAATTGCCCAACAGTAGTTTGTTTACCCACCGTTTGTTATCTTTCTCGAGCGAAGCCACTAGTGAAACTACGGCCCCCGGGTCTTCTTTCTCATATATTTGCTTTGCGATATATTTTATTTGCTCTTTTTATTCAGATCTATTAAACCAAAAATACAAAAATACTTTGCTACACTTTATTTTATTTGTGATCTATTATTTCAATCTATTACAACTTTCTCCCATCAACACACAATTTCTGGCGCCGTACCCTGAAAGGGATTGACAACCCCTTTAACACGTCGGGTTGCGAGGTGTTGTTATTTGTGTGCAGGGGCTGTTTACGTTGTGTTGCTTGGTTCTCCTACTGGTTCGATAACCTTGGTTTCATTTATGAGGGAAATACCTACCGCCGCTGTGCTGCATCATCCCTTCCTCTTTGGGGAAATACCGACGTAGCTTCAAGCGACATCACTCACCGACCTGCAAGCCTACGAAGGAATTACTCACCCCGGTGGGGAGCATCATGGAATTGGTGATGGAGAAGGGTTGGTGATGATGAAGATCGAAGATCCCCCTCTCCGGAGCCCCAAATGGACTCCAGACCTGGCCTCCCGATGAAGAACAGGAGGCGGCAGCGGCTCCATCTCGTGAAATGCGATAATTATTTTTTCCTCATTTTTTCTGGAAAAATAGGATTTATAGCATCGGTTTCAGGGTCTGCGGGGCCACCAGGTGGGGACAACCCACCTGGGCACGCCTGGAGGGGGTGGCGCACCCTGGTGGGTTGTGCCCGCCCAGGTGCCCCCGTCAGGTGGTTCTTGGCTCCAGAAATTATCTTTATTTGTATAAAAATTCCTCGCAAAGTTTCGTTCCAATCCGAGAACTTTTATTTCTACACAAAAACAACACCATGGTAGTTCTGCTGAAAACAACGTCAGTCCGGGTTAGTTTCACTCAAATCATGCAAATTAGAGTCCAAAACAAGAGGAAAAGCGTTAGGAAAAGTAGATACACGGATACATATCAGCGTCACCCTCCCGAACCGCATAATGCTTTGCCGCATCCGCCGCACTCCTCGGGAGCTCCAAAAAGTGCCTGCGGAATGTGAGACTCGTGTGAGCAACGCGAACCTGTGGCCGCCAAAGACACTCCGCAGTAAATATTGCTTACCATCTGCAATTTGTTTCACTTGCCGGAGCTCCTCCTTGGCACCCCGTGTCTCCGTCCTCGCTTCACGGAGCTCTTGCTGCACCTTTGATAGCTCGATGGCATGACCCTTATTCTTCTACTCAAGGTCCTCACATTTCGTGACGGCGTCCTTGAGCTCCTGTTGCACCTCGGCCACTCTGGCCTCGTGCTTCTCACTGACGGTTTTTGCCGACTTGAGTTCGGCAGCTGCTCGCTCGACCGCCGCCTCCTTAGCCTTCTTCAGTTCGGCCCTGAGGCCCTCGACCTCCACGGCGGCAGTTGCACAACATAATTCAGCACCTTTTGCTTAGAGCTAATCCCAAATACGGTGATAAAAAATGTAGAATCTTGACCGGGCTAACCTTGCGCCTCGTCAAACCGTTTGTTGACAAGATAGAGCTCTTCATCGGACCTCCTAAGCTTCTGATTCATCTCATCCAGCACTGCGGCATTAGCAGTCGCTGCAAAAGATGAGGCATGCAATAACAAAACAAAAGCTCGCATAGTTCAGACTCCCGATTTCATGATTTCTATCCTCTGCCAGGCTTTTTCAAACCTGACAATGTCTCGGGGGATACTATATACAAAGGGCATATAACTTTGTTCGAAAATCCACTCTGTGAAAAGAATATTACATGGCTTACCTTGAAGCCCGCGAGGAGGTGCTACTTCTTGAGCTTGCGTTGATTTTTCCCTTGAAGAGGAAAGGGTGATGCAGCAAAGTAGAGATAAGTATTTCCTCATTTAAGAACCAAGGTATCAATCCAGTAGGAGGCACAAGCAAGTCTCCAATATATGCACCTGCACAAACTAACAAACACTTGCACACAACGTGAAAAAGGGGTTGTGTTAGTGCATCTAGTGCCACCCCTAGTTGGTTTTGGAGTATTGACGACAAACCTGGTTGAGGGACTAATGTGTTTGTGAGAATTGCAGGATAACACAGGTAGTAGTCCCTCATTAATTCGGTTTACCTACCGGAGATGACCCATAAAAATGTATGAAGACATTGAAGACAATGGTGGTATGTGAAGACAATACCATCGAAGCTTATGACTCAAGAAGACATTCACGTGAAGACTATGGAGTGCGAAGACATAGTTGTTTCGTAGTTTTCTTTTCTTCTTTGTTGAGTCATAGGAACCACCGTACTGTTAAGTGGGGTCCAAGTGAACAAAGTCAGAGTGACTGAAGTGATGCTCAACCAAATCCTATGTCTTTGAGCAAAGACAATGAGAGGAAATCTTATCCAGAGCTGGATGAGTCAGCTTTACTTGTAGCCCAAGTCAAGCTGTCGCGTGTGTTTGAAATCTGACCGTTGGAACACGTGTCAGTTCCTTAGTGACCCAGGGTCATTTCGAACAAATCAGGTCGGGTTGCCTAGTGGCTATAAATAGCCCACCCCCTACACCATAAATTGGTGGCTGCTCAGAGTTAGTGCACGGCTTTTGTCGTTTGAGAGCAACCCACCTCCGAAGCATTTGAGAGAGAGATCCTTGCGAGGACAAAGACCAAAACAGCCAGAGCCCAAAGAGTGTTTGGCATACTGAAGTCTTTCTGTCCGTGTGATCTGAAGACTTGTTACACTTGAGGATTGTGAATCCTCCAGCCGGTTAGGCGTCGCGTTCTGAGCATCCAAGAGTCATTGTGGATTGCCGGTGAACAAAGTCTGGGAAGGTTTGGAAGTCTACCTTGAAGACTTACCAGAGTGATTGGGCGGGGACTAGGTGTCCTTAGCTCAAGGGGAATAAGGTGAAGACGCGGTCTTCTGAGTTGAATCTCAGCCTCCCTAACCAGACGTACAGTTGTCACAGCAACTGGAACTGGTCCAACAAATCCTTGTCCTCACCAAGCAAATGGTTCTATCTCTTCCTTCTCTTTACTTACAGTTTGTCTTTGTGAAGTCATTGCCTGCTTGCATTATCTGTTTGACTTCACTGTGTGACTACTTGTTCTAATTGGCTTCATACTATCTTCCATCCCGATCCATACTGCCTAGCTGATAATAGTCTTCGTGCTTTCACTTCATTGAATACTTGACTAAGGCTTGCCTAGTGTAGTCTACCTTCCGCTGCATGTTAATAGGTTCATTTCTATTGTTTGTCTTCGAAACTTCCATGTTTTGAAGACTTTCATAAAAATCGCCTATTCACCCCCTCTAGTCGATAACTAGCACTTTCAATTGGTATCAGAGCAAGGTACTCCCTTGTTCTATGTGATTCGGTTTAACCACCTGGAGTTTTAGCTATGTCGACTGCAGGGATAATCAAAGTCTCCGCTGCGTGCCCTGTCTTTGATGGCACTGATTACCCCTACTGGAAGAATAAGATGTGCATGCATCTTGAAGCCATTGATGTCGATCTATGGTATGTCGTCAAGAACGGCGTTCCCAAGACTGGTGAAGGTGTCACACCTGCTGATGTCAAGAAGTTCGTTCAACTGGATTCTATTGCCAAGAACATCATCTGTGGTCATCTGACCAAAGGACTGTATGGCCGTGTGAGTGCTCTGGAAACGTCGAAGCTAGGTCAACGAAGGCGTCTCAACCCAGAGAGATCAAAGGATCAGTGTCCTTCGCAACCTCTTCAACCGCTTCAAGAGAAACGACAACGAGAATGTCCAGCTCATGTTTGATCGCCTCACTGACATCACAAATGAGCTTCATGCTCTCGGTGCCACTGAGATCACCAAGCATGAAATCGTCAAGACACTCCTGAGATCACTTGACAGCTCATTTGACACCCTGGCCCTGATGATTCAAGAACGCCCTGACTTCAAGACACTCGATCCGTCTGACATACTTGAGAGGCTCAACACACATGAGTTTCAGCTATCTGAGAAAAGAGATATCTATGGTCCCAACTATGGCCGAACTCACGCTTTGAAGGCAAAGGTTGTTTCCTCATCCGAAGAATCTGACTGCAGTTCTGGTGATCCTGAAGACATTGGAAAGGTGCTTGCTATGCTTGTGAAGAAGTTCTAGAAATTCACCAAGAAGAAAGGCTTCAAAAAGTCTTCACGATCCAGCTGAAGAAATGATGAAACTTCTACTCATGACCACAAGAAGAGAACATGCCACAAGTGCAAGAAACCTGGTCACTACATCTCTGAGTGTCCGCAGTGGGACAATGAAAACAACAACAAGAAGAAGTGCAAGGAATATGATTCTGATGAGAAGAAGAAGAAGAAATCCTCAAAGTCTTCTTCCAAGTCTTCATCGAAGTCTTCATCACACAAGAAGAGCTCATCTGGCAAGGCTCGTGCTTTTGTTGGCAAGGAGATGGATTCAGAGGAGGAGTCTGCTTCTGAGGAGGCGGAGGTGGAGTCTGAGGAGGAGTCGAACTCTGGCGTTGCAAGTCTGTCTCTCGCTACAGCCTACGTTGCCAAGTCCATCTTCAACACTGAAGACAATGGCTCCATCACCAACGCTGATGCTGATGACAAGGACGACTCCGCTCCCACCTACTGCTTCATGGCGTGGTGCCAAGATAAACTCACGCGATGCTTACTTTCAAACATCAAGTGAAGATGACTCTGATTGTGAATCCAAACCCAGCTACAAAACACTTGCTAAAATTGCAACTGAACAACAGAAAGCTATGGAACATATTCAAAAACTGTTAGACAAAAGCGATGACCTGTTGGACGCGGAAATGACCCGATCCCAGTCCTTAATTGAAGACATAAAAAATCTTCTTGTTAAGTATGAGGAACTTGAAAGTCGTCATGAAACGCTCTCAACAACTCATGAAAAGCTTTCCTATGATTATCTTCAAAGGAATCAAGAACTTGAGAAATTGAGAGCAGCTCATGAAGATCTTCAAAAAGAAAACGAGTCACTTCGCGCCCAACAGATCAGTCCCGCTCAGGAAGGATTTGAACCACCATTTCTAAAATGCCTTGAGCGTGATAACGCTACTTCTGTTGCTGAATGTTCTACTGCTGCCACTATTGCAATATCTTCAACTGTTGATGTGGTATCTAACCCCTCTGCTGAGGATGCCACTGTTATTGCTGATGAAAATGCTAGGTTGAAGACATTGCTTGAGACAGGGATGTACAAAAGTCTCAAAGGGCATCAGACACTGTGTGATGTCCTCAAAAAGCATATTCTGAACCGAAACCCTAGGAAAGAGGGTGTTGGGTTCGAGAGGAAAATGAATGTTGATGGTTCTTACTGGAAACCTGAGCAGTACCCCAAAACCACATGGGTTGCTGCAAAAGGACCTTTAGTGGACCCATCCACCTTATCCAGCTTCACTTGTGCTAACCCAATTGTCATTGATGAATCTTTTGATGCAAACTATAAACTGTTTAAGAATCAGAAAGGTGAAGTGTTTGCCAGGTATATTGGTACTAACTGCAGGAATGGACCACCTATGAAGAAGATCTGGGTACCCAAAAGGTGTCTTGAGAATCTTCCTATGAATGTCATCATGACACCACAAGGGAAGAAGACAAACCCCAGACCAAAGGCGTCATATGGTCCAAAGGCTTCATACAGATAGAGGACTCACCTGAGTCACCCTAACGCCAATGTTTTGCAGGGAAATCATACTCAGACTTATGAATATGAGCGTGTTTCATCAAACCGCTATGTTCATAAGACCAAGAACTATTCTGCTTATTCATATGAGTATTATTCACCTCCTACAAGGCTATTTGCTAGGGCTCCAAAGCCGAAGTTCTCAGATGCTGCACTTAGACTCATTGCTTCGAAGCCACCCCTGAAAATGTGGGTGGTTAAGAAAACTTAACTCTCTTGCAGGGAAAGGTCTCCAGCCGGAAATCAAAGGCGCCCGATGCTATTGCTGGGGACCTAAAACATCTTGTGGGGTGCAAGATAAAATGCCCAAATGGTCTTACTATGTATTTTGTTCCTGAATCGCTTGCCAATCATCCTATCAGTCCTAATCTTGATCTGAGCTTTGACAATCCTCTTGTCCGTCAAATGTTTATGCTTCACAATACTCCTGGTGAAGCCTATCCCCCTAACTGTACTGTAGGGTATGACACCAAAGTCTTTAGAATGGATTATGGACAGTGGATGCACTAACCACATGACTGGTGATCGAAGTCTTCTCATGGACTCAACCTTACGTCCATCTGATAAGAGCCACATCACATTTGCTTACACTGGTAAAAGCAAGGTATTGGGTCTAGGTAGAGTTGCAATCTCAAAGGATCAGCACATGGATAAAGTGATGCTTGTTGAATCCCTTGGTTTCAACTTAATGTCTGTCTCAATGCTTTGTGACTTGAACATGATTGTGATATTTGGAAAATATCGTTGCCTTGTTCTAATGGAATCTGACAAGTCTCTAGTCTTTGAAGGGTATCGGAAAGATGATTTGTACATGGTAGATTTCTCAGCAAGACCACAACTTGTCGTATGTCTTCTAGCAAAAGCTTCAGAGCGCTGGCTCTGGCATCGGAGGCTAGGGCATGCTGTCATGAGGAACTTGCACACTCTCGCAAAGAAGAAGCACGTCATAGGCATCGAGGGCGTCAAGTTCAAGAAGGATCATCTGTGCGGTGCCTGCGAAGCTGGAAAGATGACGAGGGCCAAGCATCCCTCGAAGACAATCATGACGACATCTCAACCCTTCGAGCTGCTACACATGGACTTATTTGGCTCTACTCACTACTCTACTCTCACTACTACTGCTTGTCTCTATGGCTTCATCATTGCTGATGATTATTCAAGATATACTTGGGTGCACATAATCCTCTACAAGACTGAAGCGCAGGATGTCTTCAGACGCTTCGCCAACCGTGCCATGAATAACTATGGCGTCAAGATCAAGCATATCAGAAGTGACAACGGCACAGAGTTCAAGAACACCGGCCTCGACCTTTACCTGGATACATTGGGAATCACTCATGAGTTCTCCACTCCGTACACACCTCAGCAGAATAGCATCATGGAGCGCAAGAACAGAAAACTCATTGAAATGGCTCGGACGATGCTTGATGAATACAAGACTCCAAGAAAGTTCTGGCCCGAAGCCATTGATACTGCATGCCATGTCATCAACCATGTTTATCTTCACAAGCTTCTGAAGAAGACATCCTATGAACTCCTAACTAATGAAGTTCCACCAAGTGAATCCATCAAGCTCATGGGAAATGGAGAGATCATACCTTCTAAGGCACAGGCTGAAGAGGAACTTATCATTTCTGCACCTAATCAACCTGAAGACAATGCTCAGCCTGAAGCCAATCCTCCAAATGATGACAATGATCAGCAAGAGCAAAATCTTCGTCCAGTTCATCCTTGTGTTGCAAATGAAATACAGATTGAGAAGATAATTGATATCATCAATGCACCAGGTCCACTCACTCGTTCAAGAGCAACAGAGCTAGCAAATTTCTGTGGGCACTTTGCATTTGTCTCAATATCTGAACCCAAGAAAGTTGGTGAAGCCTTCATGGAACCTGAATGGATTCAAGCTATGCAAGAAGAGCTTCAACAATTCAAGCCGAACAATGTGTGGGAATTAGTCAAGCGTCCTGACCCTCTCAAGCACAATATCATTGGCACCAAATGCATATATCGCAACAAACAAGATGAGCATGGTCAAGTTGTCAGAAACAAGGCTCGTCTTGTTGCTCAAGGATACACTCAAGTTGAGGGGATTGACTTCGATGAAACATTTGCTCCGGTGGCTAGGCTTGAAGCCGTTCGCATTCTGCTAGCCTATGCAAATCATCACAACATCCTTCTGTATCAAATGGATGTGAAGAGTGCCTTTCTCAGTGGCAAGATTGAAGAAGAAGTGTATGTTGCACAACCACCTGGCTTTGAAGATCCAAAACATCCTGATATGGTATACAAGCTCAACAAGGCACTGTATGGCCTCAAACAAGCCCCTCGCGCTTGGTATGACACACTCAAAGACTTCCTGAAGAGCAAAGGCTTCAAACTTGGTTCCCTGGATCCCACACTCTTCACAAAGACATATGATGGTGAACTGTTTGTATGCCAAATCTATGTGGATGACATTATCTTCGGCAGCACTGACAAGAAATACAGTGATGAGTTTGGACACATGATGCAAGAGCAATATCAGATGTCCATGATGGGTGAGCTGAAGTTCTTCCTTGGTCTTCAAATCCGTCAGCAGAGCAATGACATCTTTATATCTCAAGAGAAATACCTCAAAGACTGCCTGAAGAAGTTTGGAATGCAAGACTGCAAAGGTTACACGACGCCAATGCCAACCAAAAGTCATCTGAGTCCCGACGCCAATGGTAAAGAGTTCGATCAAAAGGTATATCGCTCCATGATTGGTTCTTTACTTTATTTATGTGCATCTAGGACAGATATCATGCTTAGTGTTTGCATGTGTGCCCGATTCCAAGCGACACCAAAGGAATCGCATCACTTAGCTGTGAAGCGAATTCTTCGATATTTGGTTTACACCCCAACACTATGATTATGGTATCCAAAGGGCTCAGAGTTTGATCTAGTTGGATTCTCGGATGCTGATTATGCTGGTGACAAGGTGGATCGCAAGTCTACATCAGGCACATGTCACTTTTTGGGACGATCACTTGTCTGTTGGTCTTCAAAGAAGCAGAACTGTGTATCGCTCTCCACTGCTAAATCTGAATACATTGCTGCTGGATCTTGCTGCGCTCAGCTTCTATGGATGAAGCAAACACTCAAGGACTATGGCATCCATCTGAAGCAAGTACCTCTCTACTGCGACAATGAAAGCGCCATCAAGATTGCCAACAACCCAGTTCAGCACTCAAAGACAAAGCACATTGAAATTCGTCATCACTTTCTCAGAGATCATGTCATGAAGGAAGATATTGATATCATTCACGTCAACACTAAAGAGCAATTGGCTGATATATTCACAAAGCCCTTGGATGAGAAAAGGTTTTGCAAGTTGTGGTGTGAGCTAAATATCTTGAAATCCTCAAATGTCCTGTGATTAGGCACACATCCTAACACTTATGCATATTGATGACTTAGATGCGCAACACACGAAGTAATGTATATCTTCAATCAATGAAGACATACACTCTAAGTGTGAATACATTAATGCGGAATTTGACTTCGGAGCGCCACGATAATTGTGCGCCGTGTCTGGGTCTAATACTTCCTATACGGTGGGTAACGCCACCACTAAACTTTTGTTTGAAGTGTTTCTCTTGGCATTATATTTGCTAAGTCTTTGCATTTGAATATCTTCAACATTGGTTTGTCTTCATGTTGATCTTCACTTTGTTGATTTGGTCTTACTCAGCTATATATACATATATTTGTGTTATGTCCTCTACAGCATTCACTTATAGCTATGTCTTCTCGTTTGAATCTTTTGGATTAAGTGAATGTGATCGGACCCTAACCTCTTCTATGCTTCTACCTCATATTCTGTCTATCCAAATCATATGCATTCTATTGAAACCATCAAATGTCTTCTCTGCGTCCTTGTCAGCAGAAGACACAGAGACAAAAGTTATATATGTTTTTAATGCTATATCCTCATTGCCTGAAACCCGGAGAAGTCGGAACGACCACCCGAGAGTCCAGGCGTGCGTGGGAACATGAACAACTTCCAATATGTTGCATGTTCGCCACGTGTCCCTCAGATGTGAACCGCCAGGGGCACCTGCGTAATTGCGCTGTGCTGTCCCTTTCCTTATAAATACACATCACATCCTGGTCAAAATACTTCTTCCACCTCTCCACCTCGCACAAACCCTAGCGCCACTGCTAGCTTCCGATGACGCCGGCGATGAAGCGCTTAGCTGTCGTGACCTCACCGACGCCGTCCTCACGCCGGCCGCGGACCTTGTCTTCTCCGCCGCCGCCGTAGGTGTCCTCCGTCGCCAAGTTAGGGCATGGAAGATCGAACTGCTCGGCCTCCTCTCTGCTCCGTCTAGCAGTTCTTCGTGTGGTAACTAAAACTCATTTGTACTACCTTTTTGATCCGATAGATTCATCCTTCTTCACCAAAAGTGGTTTCTGTGGCTACAAATTTGGATCTATCATGTTCTGCATCTCATAATATGCCTAGTATATTCACTTATGCTTCACACATAGTTAGATTCCTCGGTTGTACCTATTCTTGGATTCGTACAAATCTGGAACCAACTCCCAACATATAAGTGAATGTCTTCGCGCTATGAGGTCAATGTCTTCAAACTGATTTATCTTCAAAATCGTCTGAGAATGCATATGACATCTTCCACTTCCCTCGCATCTCTAATCCCTTGGTTCTCATAGTCTGCATTCATTTGTAGAATTCTTGCAGCATCACATCAATTCTCCCAAGCTAGCTCTTGTCTGACCAGCAAACGGAAGCCTTTGACAGTTTTGAAGCCATTCAGTCTGAACTACATGGCCACAGAAAAGTCAGCAAGGAAGGGAGGCAGACAGCGCCGTGGGGGCACTTCAATGGATTTGCCTGAAGATCTCTATGAGTTATACAAAACTGATCCTGAAGAGAGCTATGGCCAACGCAAAACACGAATCCAATGGATTCGAAGATATTGGGCCAAGCAATGGTTCAAGTACAGATTCGTCACCAAGGAATATGCTGAAAAGAATGCCATTAAGCGTCCTTGGGGAGATATTCTCTATAGAAATCTTCAACCCAAAACCAAATCTGAAGCTATTGCTCAGGGTTTCTACCCTTGCATGGTCCATGGACCACAGCCTGCAGATGTCGACCCATCGTCTCTATTATGGTGTCGCGAGGACAGTTTGTTCAAGCACAACTACAAGTTTGTCAAGGACTCTGCAGTAAAGAACAAGAAGAGCCTCAGCTGCAACTTCAATCCTGGTCCTTCTGCTCCTAGGGCTGATGGCACACGTGATGCCAATCCCAATGTCATCGGCCCCTTCAACAACTTTGATGGTCTCCTCTCCTACATCGCCGCTCAGAGGGCCACAGTGGATCAGTCTGGAGATGATGCTGATTCTGATGAAGCTCCTGCTCTGCCGAAGCCACAAAAGCAAAAGAAACCAAAGGCTTCGAAACCTGCTGCTGCGGCAAGCGCTTCGCGTGCGAAGCCTCTGGCCACTACTCCTGCACCAAGTGTGCATTCTGAAGATCTCTCTCGCATCTCCAAGACTGAGAAGAAGAAGAAGCCCATGCAGATTACTGGTCAAGCACTGACCCCCGCTGCCGTTCTGAGGAATGAGACTGAAGCCATTGATCTATCTAGTGACGATGATCTTGGCGATGATGCTCTTGAGCTGCTGATAAAGAGCAAGCAAGAGGCGGAAATCTTCAATGATTTGCCCCTCTTTGACGTGGACATATTGAACAATTTCATTGATGAGTGGTTTGACAGTCCAAACCTCAGTTTTGATGATCTTCATCTCCCAATTGGCCTCAGCGTCTCCTTCCATGGAGCCATTGCTCCTGAGCTAGCTCTAGCTCAGAGGATTGTTGAACTGAAGAACAAAATTGACTATGAAAAAGCCCAGTTCAAGAAGCACATGGCCAAGCTCAGTGTAACTGATGTCCAAAACTCCAAGCAAATGATGCATGAGCTCAAGGAGGCGTTTCACAAGAAGCGTGAAGAAGCAAAAGGTTCACGAGAGCGAATGAAACACCTCGCTGCCAAATATGTTCAAGCTCACAATGAAGCCAAGAAGTGCAAGGCACTTGGGCGTCCTGGCATCGATCCCAAGATGGCTGCCAAGAAGAAGAAGCGTGCTGTGGCCCAGCTGAAGCATCCAGGCGGGAAGAACCTCGCATTGTCTTCCCCGCCAGCATGACAGGTATGAAGCCTAAGGTCCCCACAGTAGCTTCAGAACTCAAGAAAACAAGGACAGCTGAAGCCTAAGCCAGAAAGCGCAAGTCCAAGAACACCACTGACGATGCTCCACCGACCAAGAAGAGAAAGACAAAGAAGAAAGATCGGGCTGCTCCCACAAAGCCCCTTGTCGTCGAGCCAATCTCAGTTGCTCGTCCTGCATCCGCTCATCAAGAGCGTCGTTTGATAGTGCACGAGCCTGCTACCACAGAGGCTCCTGAAGCTCAAGAAGATCCAGCTGTTGACCACACCACAGCTGAAGACATTGGTCCCCAAGACAATGTAGATGATGATGATGAAGTCCTTCCTCAGATTGAGCACCAAATGGTATCATCGCCTGTTCTCACGAACAGCGAGCTCATCAGCATTGGTTGTCCATTGACGTCAATCGCTCAGGATGATTCACGGGTTGATCGCCCTCAAGACTCCCCCCGTCAAGAAGAATCATCGCGTACTCCCCCAACTCAAGTCACCACTCCGGTGCTTGATGATGACGACTTTGTGGCCCAGACAGCTCCCTCTCCACAAGCGTCGCCCGTGTTTTGCAGGCTTCGCAAAGGACCCAGGCCACAAGTCACTCTTTCGAGTGTTCGAGAAGGAGAAGAGCACCACCACTTAGTATCACGCCAAGTGTTTCCTGAAGCCACTCCAACTGCGAACATCTCAGATTCTGAAGCCAAAGCTGCTGAAGACATTCCGGCTGCATCAGCTGATGAACAAGAAGAACCCCGTCAAGAAGTAGATCGTGTTGCTACACCCCGTCCAACCAAGACGTTGTTCTCGAGGAGAACGTGTCCGACCCTCCAGCTACTCAAGTGGAGGTTGATAATATTGAGGCGGCCAGCAACACCAATCCTAAAGCCAATGACGCTGTCATGGCTGAAGCAAATGTGGCGCCTGAAGTTAATGAGGCACCAGAAGTGAATGCACCTGAAGTCAATATTGCACCTGAAGCCATTATACCACTTGAAGCTCACGTCAATGCCGATGCTCCTATACCGCCTCCAAGGCCACACACTATCAAGCTGGCATTTGATCGCGGTCAACCTGTTATGGTTTGCTGGCCTATTCTGGTTCCTCCTCCTGCTCTCGGACCTCAATTTGACTATCATGTGGAGCACAGGCCTCAGGTCCAGAAGCCAAAACCAAGGCTGCCATGGTTTCCAGGTACTGCAAATTCACCAGGATCCTTTAATGTGAATAGCTTCATTGCACACAACACCTTCTTTGACAGCGACAAGAACCCATACTCGAAGCCAAGAATTTCATCTGATCGGTTCTGGAGCTATCAGCAACGCAGTTACTACTCTTTTGTTCTTTATGATCAAGGGCGCATCTTTCCCCATATGCGTCTAGACTGCGAAGCTATTGCTGGCGTGCCCGGCTTAGAAGAAGCCCTTGATTGTTTTCAAGATGCAGGTCTACTACAATTTGTGACTGATAAAGAGCACTGGAACGAAGAGCTTCTTCTACAATTATATGCCACCCTCCACATTCGCGGCTACAACAGGGATCCGAAGACATGGATCCTTGAGTGGATGACAGGCAATGTACACCACGAAGCCAAAGCTTTTGATATTATTGAGCTCACTGGCCTGCCCACTCCAGGTGAACTATATGAACCTGGTTGTCAGCTTCACCGCAATGCTTTGGAGAGCATCTTACAGAAGCCTGAGCCCAACATGAGCCAAATGCTGAGCATGATGAAGCCACTGCCACGCGACGCTGAATATCAAAGGGAATTCTTTGTTGAAGACCTAGAGTATCTGCCCCGCACTATTTATCATATTATCAGGCGAACTCTATGGCCTATCAAGGGACATTCTCCTGCAGTGAAGCTTGAAGGAGCAATGAAGACATTGGTTTTCTGTATCTTCAATGGCATTAGCTTCAATGTTCAAGACTTCTTCATCAGGCAATTGGCTGCATCTGGCTCTGATCTCTTTGGTCTGAAGTTCTACGCTCCATGGGTTATGCGCCTTATCAAACTTCACTCTGCTGTCAACTATTAGCCTTCTGCGTGCAATCATCTCATATTCTTGCCAGGGGTTGATCTGTCTGTCGAAGCCATATACCCAGAGCCTGCCAAGGAGCCCATTTATCTTCACAACGCCGATCATCAAAGCTTCACTCAACCCATTGAAGGAGTTCTTGCTGCTACTCGTGTTTATCCTTTCGCTGGCAATACACGTGCACCTCATCGTGCCCATACTGAAGCCACTGAAAGCACAATTGCTCAAAGGCCTCGAAAGCATTCTCGTGTTCTCAATGACCGAGAGCTTCTCGTTGCCCTGCATCAAAAACAGGATAAGCATCACGACTGGCTGAAGTGTTAGATGCAAAGCCTCTTGGTGGATGTCAATCGCATTCGCAACCTTGCCACCAAAGAATGCATTTGTCACTCATGAAACCTGTCGGAGGTCGTGGAAGAGTCAGACATTGCTCAGTGCTGAAGCTGATCTTCAAGACGATGGCTTCACAGAGAGATTCAAGTTTGATTCCACTCCTCCCAGGAATGTTGTCTTGCGTTGGACTCCCTCACTCGAAGACTCTGAGTACTCCTCCTCTGCGGCACCTGTTCATGCCAGAGTCATTGATGACGAAGATGATGCTACTTCACCACCTCCAACTTTGGCGCGCATCGACACTGCACCAAGTTCTTCTGCACCACCGAACCTCAACGACGACCCTGCTGCTTCACCTTCTCCTCATGGAAACGAGTAGAGGCTCTATGTCTTCAAACCTTTTTGGTCCTTACTGACAAAAGGGGGAGAAGCATATGAGTTGATAGTCTTCAAGTGGGTCCATATGGGTGGTTGCTATACTTTTGTCAAGTGCTTACAACTCTCGCTTTTGATACTTCTGGTTCTTTGAGTTGTAACACTTAAACTTGATGGTCGTCTACTACTTTTTCTGCTATTCTGTGATGCGATGATAAATTCCGCATGTGCGATGATAAATCCTGCACGAAGTCATATTGCAGATGTCCATTTTTCATTATGCATGTCATTATCTTCGTTATATCTTTTCATGCATGATGAATTGCCTTCATAAGTTGAAGAGGATCTCCACAAGTACAACCTGCCATGTGCATTTGCATTCCAAAAGCAAAATACTTATATGCACATCTTCAGGGGGAGCCTTGTGCTACTTATGAAGACAATACCTTAATCCTTTACAATTTCACATACTTTTATCCCCGTTGAAAACTTCAACTAGTTTGTCATCAATACCCAAAAAGGGGGAGATTGTTAGTGCATCTAGTGCCACCCCTAGTTGGTTTTGGAGTATTGACGACAAACCTGGTTGAGGGACTAATGTGTTTGTGAGAATTGCAGGATAACACAGGTAGTAGTCCCTCATTAATTCGGTTTACCTACCGGAGATGACCCCTAAAAATGTATGAAGACATTGAATACAATGGTGGTATGTGAAGACAATCACATCGAAGCTTATGACTCGAGAAGAAATTCACGTGAAGACTATGGAGTGCGAAGACATAGTTGTTTTGTAGTTTCCTTTTCTTCTTTGTTGAGTCATAGGAACCACCGTACTGTTAAGTGGGGTCCAAGTGAACAAAGTCAGAGTGACTGAAGTGATGCTCAACCAAATCCTATGTCTTCGAGCGAAGACAATGAGAGGATATCTTATCCAGAGCTGGATGAGTCAGCTTTACTTGTAGCCCAAGTCAAGCTGCCGCGTGTGTTTGAAATCTGACCATTGGAACACGTGTCAGTTCCTTAGTGACCCAGGGTCATTTCGGACAAATCAGGTCGGGTTGCCTAGTGGCTATAAATAGCCCACCCCCTACACCATAAATTGGTGGCTGCTCAGAGTTAGTGCACGGCTTTTGTCGTTTGAGAGCAACCCACCTCCGAAGCATTTGAGAGAGAGATCCTTGCGAGGACAAAGCCCAAAACACCCAGAGCCCAAAGAGTGTTTGGCATCACTGAAGTCTTTCTGTCCGTGTGATCTGAAGACTTGTTACACTTGAGGATTGTGAATCCTCCAGCTGGTTAGGCGTCGCGTTCTGAGCATCCAAGAGTCATTGTGGATTGCCGGTGAACAAAGTCTGGGAAGGTTTGGAAGTCTACCTTGAAGACTTACCAGAGTGATTGGGCGGGGACTAGGTGTCCTTAGCTCAAGGGGAATAAGGTGAAGACGCGGTCTTCTGAGTTGAATCTCAGCCTCCCTAACCAGACGTACAGTTGTCACAGCAACTGGAACTGGTCCAACAAATCCTTGTCCTCACCAAGCAAATGGTTCTATCTCTTCCTTCTCTTTACTTACAGTTTGTCTTTGTGAAGTCATTGCCTGCTTGCATTATCTGTTTGACTTCACTGTGTGACTACTTGTTCTAATTGGCTTCATACTATCTTCCATCCCGATCCATACTGCCTAGCTGATAATAGTCTTCGTGCTTTCACTTCATTGAATACTTGACTATGGCTTGCCTAGTGTAGTCTACCTTCCGCTGCATGTTAATAGGTTCATTTCTATTGTTTGTCTTCGAAACTTCCATGTTTTGAAGACTTTCATAAAAATCGCCTATTCACCCCCTCTAGTTGATAACTAGCACTTTCAGGTTGTCAATCCCTTCATGGTCACGAACAAGAGTGAGATCTAATAGAGATAGGTATAAAAGATAAACAAAAAGGCAAACTAAAGTAAATATAAATAAAGTGCATCAAGGTATTTTTGGGTTTTTTAGTTTATAGATCTGAAAATATATGATGGAAAATAGACCTGGGGGCCATAGGTTTCACTAGAGGCTTCTCTCCTGAAAGAAAGCATATGGCGGGTAAACAAATTACTGTGGAGCAATTGATAGAAAAGTGCAAAGTTATGACGATATCCAAGGCAATGATCATGAATATAAGCATCACGTCCGTGTCAAGAAGACCGAAACGATTCTGCATCTATTACTATTACTCCACACATCGACCGCTATCCAGCATGCATCTAGAGTATTAAGTTCATAATAACAGAGTAACGCCTTAAGTAAGATGACATGATGTAGAGGGATAAACTCAAGCAATATGATAGAAACCCCATCTTTTTACACTTGATGGCAACAATACAATACGTGCCTCACTACCCCTTCTGTCACTAGATGAGGACACCACAAGATTGAACCCAAAACTAAGCACCTATCCCATTGCAAGAAAAACCAATCTAGTTGGCCAAACCGAACCGATAGTTCAAAGAGAAATACAAAGATATTTAATCATGCATAAAAGAGTTTAGAAAAGACTCAAATAATATTCATATATAATCTGATCATAAATCCACAATTCATCGAATCTCGACAAACACACCGCAAAAGAATATTACATCGGATAGAACTCCAAGAACATCGAGGAGAACATGGTATTGAAGATCATAGAGAGAGAAGAAGCCATCTAGCTACTAGCTATGGACCCTTAGGTCTGTGGTAAACTACTCACGCTTCATTGGAAGGGCAGCAAGGTTGGTGTATCACTGGTACGTGCCGCTGCTATACAAACGGTTTTTAACCCCTTTCCGCGACGGCATTTGGGACCGTCGCCAAGTGAGTGTGTGCAATAGGGTGTCCTTCCCACACGACCCAGAAATCGTCGTGGATATGGAGCAGTGATCCAGAGGCCTTCCAAAATGTAATCATGTGCGATGCAACACACTAAATTCTTTCGCACGTGTGGTATCGGTGATTAAGTGTTTCTAATGACGTAGTGAAACCATACGGTCTGTCATAACGAACCGTTTGGGAAACAGTATGTAAGGCACATGGGCCAACATATGAACTATGTGCGATTTGTACCCCATCGCACACGAGTTTTCTGCGTAACCTGTCTGCCATGCTAGACTCCATCGCACACGTTTGCCAACAATTACCGTCTGCGATAATGTTCTATCACAAACGGTTCAGGAGCCCCTTTGCACACATACAAGTGTTGCAGACCGTTTGTGATTTGTTGGGTATCACCGACGGTTGCCGAAAGAGTGACATGTGCTTTTTGTTTGGGATCCCACACGTTTCCTGAAAAAATTACGACTGGGATTGTATTTTGCATTGGGCACGGTTTACTCGTAGGTCTCGTGTGCGATAACGCGATATCATAAACGGTTCCGGAGACCCTACGCACACGTAGTAGCACTGCAAATCGTTTGCGATCTGCTGTGTATCACCGACGGTTCCGCTACGATTGACGTATGCTTTCCGATGTGGATCACACACACTCATTTAGTTGAACCGTGTCCAGGGCAATTGCCAGGTTAAAACAAAAATATCCCATTTTGAATCGGCACGCAAAAAGCAAATTCACCACAATATTCAATTGAACAAATAAACAAAAATATCCCATTTTGAATCGGCACGCAAAAAGCAAATTCGCCACAATATTTAATTGAACAAATAGTGTCCACAGGAAGAACATTCATCAGATTTCGCAACAATTGCAATTGAACATATGGTACCTAAATTCGAATGATTTGTCCACACATATATGCATTACATAATTAATCATAGTGTACGGAATACGAAGACCTCATCAGATGGAAAACAATGGATCCATGCGTTATATGTTTAACAGCTAACTCTTACTCAATGTTTCAAGAGAACGCATGCTGAAATCTTCATTATCACCAGTGGGATTGATGTAGTGATCCAGGAAGAAGTCGCTGATAAATCTCCGAACCATCAGCAATTCACCAGCCGGGAGTGGTTCAGGGGTCCTTGGTTTTAAGATGAGCTGCAGTATTTTTAAGATCAGAATGTGCCATATGAGTGGAGTAGAATATATTAATTAAGATAGACTTACTAGTACTAATTCATGAGGATCGTCACAACTATCAGCAGATTTGCAGATGGAGATCATGTGTCTGCAAACATAGTATCCACAAAGGTTGGTCCCTGCTTTTTGCTAAGGACAGTGAATTTTTTTGTACAAAACTAGTCATGTATTTGTCCTGTTAGGAACAACCTAACCGGTGTTAGATGTATTATTTTTCTTTGGAAAAAACAAAAAGAGGTTTACTTAGAAGACTAGCGTAAGGAAAGGTATTTGTAGACTGTTGGATAAATTTTCTGAAAATAATGGATTTCGGTGTGTTACTGCTACCTCTTGAGCATGCGTTGGTTTTCCCTTGAAGAGGAAAGGGTGATGCAGCAAAGTAGCGTAAGTATTTCCCTCAGTTTTTGAGAACCAAGGTATCAATCCAGTAGGAGACTACACTCAAATCCCTAGTACCTGCACAAACAATTAAGAACCTTGCAAGCAACGCGATAAAGGGGTTGTCAATCCCTTCACGGCCACTTGCAAAAGTGAGACATGATAAAGATAATAAGATAAATATTTTTGGTATTTTTGTTGTATAGATTGGAAAATAAATATTGCAAAATAAATGGCGACGGAAATAGCTAGTTGACGATAAACTAATATGATGTAAAGTAGACCCGGGGGCCATAGGTTTCACTAGTCGCTTCTCTCATGATAGCATATATTATGGTGGGTGAACAAATTACTGCCGAGCAATTAATAGAAAAGCGCATAGTTATGAGAATATCTAGGCATGATCATGTATATAGGCATCATGTCCGTGTCAAGTAGACCGAAACGATTCTGTGTCTACTACTATTACTCCACACATCGACCGCTATCCAGCATGCATCTAGAGTATTAAGTTCATAAGAACAGAGTAACGCATTAGGCAAGATGACATGATGTAGCGGGATAAACTCAAGCAATATGATATAAACCCTATCTTTTTATCCTCGATGGCAACAATACAATACGTGCCTTGCTGCCACTCCTGTCACTGGGAAAGGACACCGCAAGATTGAACCCAAAGCTAAGCACTTCTCCCATTGCAAGAAAGATCAATCTAGTAGGCCAAACCAAACTGATAATTCGAAGAGACTTGCACGGTTATCAAATCATGCATATAAGAATTCAGAGAAGAATCAAATATTGTTCATAGATAATCTTGATCATAAACCCATAATTCATCGGATCTCGACAAACACATCGCAAAAAGTATTACATCAAATAGATCTCCAAGAAGATCGAGATCCAAAGAGAGAGAAGAAGCCATCTAGCAAATAACTATGGTCCCGAAGGTCTGTGGTAAACTACTCACACATCATTGGAGAGGCCATGGTGTTGATGTAGAGGCCCTCCGTGATTGATTCCCCCTCCGGCAGAGTGCCGGAAAAGGCCCCAAGATGGGATATCACGGGTATAGAAGGTTGCGGCAGTGGAATAAGTGTTTCGTGGCTCCCCCGGATGTTTTCAGGGTATAAGAGTATGTATAGGCGAAAGAAGTAGGTCAGTGGAGCTACGCGGGGCCCACGAGGGTGGGGGTGTGCCTCCCTGCCTCGTGGCCGCCTCGTTGCTTCCTTGACGTCCACTCCAAGTCTCCTAGATTGTGTTTGTTCCAAAAATGATCCTCGCGAAGATTTCATTCCGTTTGATATTCCTTTTCTGCGAAACACTGAAATAGGCAAAAAAACAGCAATTTGCACTGGGCCTTCGGTTAATAGGTTAGTCCCAAAAATAATATAAAAAAGGTATATTAAAGCCCATTAAACATCCAAAACAGATAATATAATAGCATGGAACAATCAAAAAAATTAGATACGTTGGAGACGTATCAAGCATCCCCAAGCTTAATTCCTGCTCGTCCTCGAGTAGGTAAATGATAAAAACAGAATTTTTGATGTGGAATGCTACCTAACATAATTTTCAATGTAATTCTCTTTATTGTGGCATGAATGTTCAGATCCAAAAGATTCAAGATAAAAGTTTAATATTGACATAAAAATAGTAATACATCAAGCATACTAACCAAGCAATTATGTCTTATCAAAATAACATAGCCAAAGAAAGCTTATGCCCACAAAATCATATAGTTTGGCCATGCTTCATTTTCGTCACACAAAATGCTCCCATCATGCATAACCCCGATGACAAGCCGAGCAATTGGTTCATACCTTTTAACGCGCTTCAGCCTTTTCAACCCTTACGCAATACATGAGCGCAAGCCATGGATATAGCACTATGGATGGAGTAGAGTATGAAGATAGGGGTTATGTGAGAAGACAAAAAAGGAGAAAGTCTCACATTGACACGGCTAATCAACGGGCTATGGAGATGCCCATCAATTGATGTCAATGCGAGGAGTAGGGATTGCCATGCAACGAATGCACTAGAGCTATAAGTGTATGAAAGCTCATCAAAAGAAACAAAGTGGGTGTGCATCCAACTTGCTTGCTCACGAAGACCTAGGGCATTTTGAGGAAGCCCATCATTACAATATACAAGCCAAGTTCTATAATGAAAAATTCCCACTAGTATATGAATGTGACAAAATAAGAAACTCTCTATCATGAAGATCATGGTGCTATTTTGAAGTACAAGTGTGGAAAAAGGATAGTAACATTGTCCCTTATCTCTTTTTCTCTCATTTTTTTTATTTGGGCTTCTTTGGCCTCTTTTTTTAATTTTTTTAGTCCGGAGTCTCATCCCGACTTGTGGGGGAATCATAGTCTCCATCATCCTTTCCTCACATGGGACAATGCTCTAATAATGAAAATCATCACACTTCTATTTACTTACAACTCAAGAATTACAACTCGATACTTAGAACAAAATATGACTCTATGTGAATGCCTCCGGTGGTGTACCGGGATATGCAATGAATTAAGAGTGACATGTATGAAAGAATTATAAAGGTGGCTTTGCCACAAATACGATGTCAACTACATGATCATGCAAAGCAATATGATAATGATGGAGCGTGTCATAATAACAGAATGGTGGAAAGTTGCATGGCAATATATCTCGGAATGGCTATGGAAATGCCATAATAGGTAGGTATGGTGGCTCTTTTGAGGAATATATAAGGAGGTTTATGTGTGATAGAGCATATCATATCACGGGGTTTGGATGGACCGGCGAAGATTGCACCAACTCTCAAGGTGAGAAAGGGCAATGCACGGTACCGTAGAGGCTAGCAAATTGCGGAAAGGTAAGAGTGTGTATAATCCATGGACTCACATTAGTCATAAAGAACTCATATACTCATCGCAAAAGTTTATTATCCCTCGAAGCAAAGTACTACTACACATGCCCCTAGAGGGATAGATTGGTAGGAAAAGACCATCGCTCGTCCCCGACCGCCACTCATAAGGAAAGCAATCAAAGAACACCCCATGCTTCAAATTTGTCACACAACGTTTACCATACGTGCATGCTATGGGACTTTCCAACCTTAACACAAGTATTTCTCAATTTCGCAATTATCCAACTAGCATGACTCTAACATTACCACCTTTATATCTCAAAACCATTATCAAGTATCAAATTTATCATAGTGTTTAATGCACTCTATATGAATTTTTTTATTATACCTATCTTGGATGCCTATCATATTAGGACTAATTTTATAGCCAAAGCAAACTACCATGATGTTCTAAAAGACTCTCAAAATAATATAAGTGAAGCATGAGAGATCAATAATTTCTACAAAATAAACCACCACCGTGCTCTAAAAAGGTATAAGTGAAGCACTGGAGCAAAATTATCTAGCACATAGAGTATTCTAATAAATTCCGATTCATGTGTGTCTCTCCCAAAAGGTGTGTACAGCAAGGATGATTGTGGTAAACAAAAAATCAAAGATGAAAATAATACAAGACGCTCCAAGCAAAACACATATCATGTGGTGAATAAAAATATAGCATCGAGTAAAGTTACCGATAGACGAAGACGAAAGAGGGGATGCCTTCCGGGGCATCCCCAAGCTTAGGCTTTTGGTTGTCCTTGAATTTTACCTTGGGGTGCCTTGGGCATCCCCTAGCTTAGGCTCTTGCCACTCCTTATTCCAAAATCCATCAAATCTTTACCCTAAAACTTGAAAACTTCACAACACAAAACTCAACAGAAAATCTCATGAGCTCCGTTAGCGAAATAAAACAAACCACCACCTTAAGGTACTGTAATGAACTCATTATTTATTTATATTGGTGTTAAACCTACTGTATTCCAAATTCTCTATGGTTCATACCCCCCGCTACTAGCCATAGATTCATCAAAATAAGCAAACAACACACGAAAAACAGAATCTGTCAAAAACAGAACAGTCTGTAGTAATCTATATCAAACGCAAACTTCTGTAACTCAGAAAAATCGGCCAAAATAGGAAGACCTAGATAATTTGATTATTGATCTACTTCAATTGGAATCAGTATTTTATCACTTTCTGGTGATTTTTAAAAATTGTTTTCGTGAGCAGAAAGTTTCTGTCTTTTTCCGCAAGATCAAATAATTATCACCCAAGAAGATCCTATAGGTTTTACTTGGCACGAACACTAATTAAAAAATAAAACCACATCTAACCAGAGGCTAAATAAAATATTTATTACTAAACAGGAAAGAAAAGCAAGGAACAAAAATAAAATTGGGTTGCCTCCCAACAAGCGCTTTTCTTTAAAGCCTTTTTAGCTAGGCATTGATAATTTTAATGACGCTCACATGAAAGACAAGAATTGAAGCACAAAGAGAGCATCATAAAACACGTGATAAACACATCTAAGTCTAACATAATTCCTATGCATAGGCATTTTATAAGCAAACAAATTATTATAGCAAGCAAAAATTAGCATATGCAAGGAAGAAGAAAGAGATGATAGCAATCTCAACATGACGAGAGGTAATTTAGTAAGATAAAAATTTCTACAACCATATTTTACTCTCTCATAATAATTGCATGTGGGATCATAAGAAAATTCAACAAAATAGCTATCACATAAAATATTTTCAACACGATCCACATGCATGCAAAGTTGTCACTCCTCCAAAATAGTGGGATTAACATTAACTAAAGTCATGACCTCTCCAAACCCACTTTTATCAAAAATTTCATAAGATTGAAAATCCTCCAAATATGTGGGATCTAAAGTTGACACTCTTCCAAACCCACTTTCAATATTATTGAAAACACTATTATCAATCTCATATTTATCATGGGGCTTAAATAAATTTTCAAGATCATAAGAAGAATCACCCCAATCATGATCATTGCAACAAGTAGTAGACATAGCAAAACTAGCATCCCCAAGCTTAGGGTTTTGCATATTATTAGCACAACTGACATCAAGAGAATTTATAATAACATCATTGCAATCATGCTTTTGATTCAAGGAACAATCAAGTATGGGTGCAATAGCAATAATCTCATGTTTAACATAAGGAACTATAGCAAATTCATCTCCATAAATATTGGCATCATGGCCATAAGAATAGCAAGCATCATGGTAATCAAGGGATATTTCAATCAAATCATCGGAATCATAATTATCTATAGATTCGTGCATATCATTATTTTCTTCCAAAGAAACGGTCATTCTCTCAATAAATTCCTTAACATAGGCATTATGAGCATAGTTTTCATAGCAATATTTAAGTATGTCGGAATTTTCAGATTTGTAGAGAGTAATGTCATACTTTTCAATCAAAGAAGCAACTTCATGAGCACCCTTAAAAACGACAAATTCTTCAATTTGTTCGATATCATAGTAACTATAAACACCCTTTCCATAAGAAGATGAAATTTCATTATCATTAAACTCACATAGGTAGGGAAGGTGTTTTTTAGGGTTCTTAGAACAACAAGTAAAATCATAAATTTCACAAAGATTCCAATCATAGCATAGCAAACTATTTATTTGATACCATAAGAGCTTCCCCTTTTCAGACAAACGATGACGCACAAAATGAGCATGCTCATCTAAAGATTTTCCCTCAACTAAACTAGTTGGGGTTTCAGCACGAGCACATATAGATCGAAGATGATCCAAGTAGAACACTTTAAGTGGATCCATATCAATAGATTTTTAGCAAGCAAAGATGCAAGCAAATAGAAGGCACATGGAAACACAAACAAAAAGACATAAGGGAAGAAGGCGAAGAAAAGGCAAAGGTTTTCGAAAATCGTTTTAGAAGTGGGGGAGAGGAAAACGAGAGGCGAATGGCAAATAATGTAATGCGAGGGATAAGAGTTTGTGATGGGTACTTGGTATGTCTTGACTTATGCGTAGATCTCCCCGGCAACGGTGCCAGAAATGGCTTGTTGCTGGGAGATCGAATCTTGAATTGACTTGGTGCAAATCTCCCCGGCAACGGCGCTAGAAATCCTTCTTGCTACCTCTTGAGCATGCGTTGGTTTTCCCTTGAAGAGGAAAGGGTGATGCAGCAAAGTAGCATAAGTATTTCCCTCAGTTTTTGAGAACCAAGGTATCGATCCAGTAGGAGACTACACTCAAATCCCTAGTACCTGCACAAACAATTAAGAACCTTGCAACCAACGCGATAAAGGGGTTGTCAATCCCTTCACGACCACTTGCAAAAGTGAGATCTGATAAAGATAACAAGATCAATATTTTGGGTATTTTGTTGTATAGATTGGAAAATAAAGATTGCAAAATAAACGGCGATGGAAATAGCTAGTTGACGATAAACTAATATGATGTAAAGTAGACCCAGGGGCCATATGTTTCACTAGTGGCTTCTCTCATCATAGCATATATTATGGTGGGTGAACAAATTACTGCCGACCAATTGATAGAAAAGCGCATAGTTATGAGAATATCTAGGCATGATCATGTATATAGGCATCACGTCCATGTCAAGTAGACCGAAACGATTCTTCATCTACTACTATTACTCCACACATCTACCGCTATCCAGCATGCATCTAGAGTATTAAGTTCATAAGAATAGAGTAACGCATTAGGCAAGATGACATGATATAGAGGGATAAACTCAAGCAATATGATATAAGCCTCATCTTTTTATCCTCGATGGCAACAATACAATACAATCCAATACAATACGTGCCTTGCTGCCCCTGCTGTCACTGCGAAAGGACACCTCAAGATTGAACCCAAAGCTAAGCACTTCTCCCATTGCAAGAAAGATCAATCTAGTAGGCCAAACCAAACTGATAATTCAAAGAGACTTGCAAAGATATCAAATCATGCATATAAGAATTCAGAGAAGAATCAAATATTGTTCATAGATAATCTTGATCATAAACCCACAATTCATCGGATCTCGACAAACACACCGCAAAAATTATTACATTGAATAGATCTCCAAGAAGATCGAGGAGAACTTTGTATTGAGATCCAAAGAGAGAGAAGAAGCCATCTAGCTAATAACTATGGAGCCGAAGGTCTGTGGTAAACTACTCACACATCATTGGAGAGGCCATGGTGTTGATGTAGAGGCCCTCCGTGATCGATTCCCCCTCCGGCGGAGCGCCGGAAAAGGCCCCAAGATGGGATCTCATGGGTACAAAAGGTTGCGCCGGTGGAAAAAGTGTTTCGTGGCTCCCCCAGATGTTTTCAGGGTATAAGAGTATATATAGGCAAAAGAAGTAGGTCGGTGGAGCTACAAGGGGCCCACGAGGGTGGGGGGCGCGCCTCCCTGCCTCGTGGCCGCCTCGTTGCTTCCTTGACGTCCACTCCAAGTCTCCTGGATTGCGTTTGTTCCAAAAACGATCCTCGCAAAGGTTTCATTCCGTTTGGATTCCGTTTGATATTCCTTTTCTGCGAAACACTGAAATAGGCAAAAAAAACAGCAATTTGCACTGGGCCTTCGGTTAATAGGTTAGTCCCAAAAATTATATAAAAAGGTATATTAAAGCCCATTAAACATCCAAAACAGATAATATAATAGCATGGAACAATGAAAAATTATAGATACGTTGGAGACGTATCAGTTACCGGAGAAATGATCTCGTGCTGCAGAGGTTGTTCCGTCTTGAACAGGTTCCCTGGTTTAGTTTTCCACAATGCGAGCACACTGCAAATGATGATGAATTTTGACAACATCAATTATTGAACCAGATATGAATGCAAATTAATTTCAACATCATAGAATTCAATACCTATCCAAGAATTGTTGAACATGCGTCAGATCCTGAGCGTTTATTGACTCTCTGAGAGAATCGATGTAGTAAACTATGTTCTTGTTTGGAACAATGAATACCAATATCCAGTGATTGCTACATATTAACGAAGTCATGAAGTTACGAATGATGTCGAAATCTGAAAGACAATCAGTGTATGCGTGGTTGTTTACTTGACTTACCGTTCATGATATGGCCAGAGAAATGATTCTGCATGGGACATGTTTTCGAAGATACGGACGACCGTGTTAACAGCCCAGTCCCGTCGGTCCTTACCATCTAATGTTGTGCCATTTGCTAATGCAGGATCTATGAAATACACACTCTCCTTTTTTCTTCTCTGCGCGTTCAATCCCCTGAGAGGAATAAAATGCAGTTAGTTGTTTATCATTTGCAGCCTTGTATGGAGAAGTTGATCAGAGTTTGTTAAGTACTTACAAAATCAGGCATCTAACAAGAGTGGCATTGAGCACGTTGAAGTTGAAGAAGAGATGTAAGTCCTCGAAACTCACATTGATGGAACCAGCATAGTGTCGGAAATGATCTCTATTGTAGACTAGCAAAGCATGATGACCTGCTGACATTTGATCCATGCAATATTCATGTAACTCACGGCAACTGGAGCTGCACTCGTCAAATATTCACCAACAAGAAATGGCTGGCCATTGACGTAATTGCATGCTTCAAGTATGTCTGATTTACTTTTAGCAAGCAATAATTCTACTTCTTCATCATCCATGGCGTCAGAAATAATATTACTTCCCGATTCGAACAAGCTGCTGTTAATTTGGTTCTGGGCGATGAGTGCTTTAAGTAAGAGGCAATCATTCTCTTTCCTCTTCACTCTCCTGCTGCGCTTCCTCGTGGTCGTGGGTGTAGCCTTTTTGGCCACTTCCTTTTTGGTACTTGAAGCATTTCTGGCAGAATGTCTGGTTGGCTGCAAGGTAGACTACCGAGCAGACGGTGAAGCTTGGACGGACTGCTTAGCAGACGGTTTATCTATGCCGGACCGCTGAGCTGGCGGTGCTGCTGTGACGGACTGCTGGGCTGTAGGAGCAGAGCCATCGGACTGCTGACCATGCGTTGAAGCTATGTCGGATTTCTGCGCAGGTGGTGCCAACTTGTCGGTGTGCTGCGGAGGCCGTGCCAACGCGTTGGTTTGCTGAGCAGGAAGTGCTGACGCATTGGTATGCTGATCACGCGCCTGCAGACCGACGGACTGATGAGCAGTCGGTTCTGGACCTACAGACTACTTAGCAGGCGGTTCCGAAGCATCAGACTGCTTAGCAGTCTGTTCCACCAGGTTGGTGTGCTGAGCATGTGCTGCAGCTGGGTCTCCCTCCGCTGCTTCAGCGGCCGGCATCTGAACTGGTGGTGCATCATCAGTAGTTGTAGGCCTTGCCACTGGCTACTTTGGGGCGGAGGATGACATGTCCTGTACGCCACAAAGTCGGGCCAGCTGATCATAGGTTGATGCATCAGCCCGCGAGAGCTGCTGTGGCAAGGAGAGCGTCACCGGTTGAGGGGCGACAGTGGTTGCTCTTGGCAGGGCTTCAGGAATCTCATCGATGAACTCTATTTCCTTTCGTGGCCACTGGATGTGATGTAACAATGTTTCTCCCAAGGTCCTTTGCTCATCGAAGTCTCCTAGGACATTCTTCAGGGAAAATTCATTGAATCCAGGCTCTACTTCAGTCACGTAGCACTTCACATAGCCCCGCTTCAATGGCAGATTGTCCAAGAAGAGGCCATCTTCCAAGAAGGGTGGGCAAACCCAGGCTGTTGCACATATTAATGTACCTTCATAATGTGTAAGCACGCCCTTCAGTCTGTCTTTCATTCCAGATAGATCAAATATAGCATCATCACGAGCAACTGCAGTCTCAGTGTCGCTGGGGTCAGCTAATGCACAGCTACTCTTGTGCAGTGTTGTCGCGCAATAAGCAGCATCCTCCATGCCCGCCTCCCCTCTCATCTGCTGGCTATCTATCAGTGTTAGAGTTTTCTGCATCATCATTGACTCCTCAACATCCTTTCGAATAGCCGGATAAATCTCCTTCTTCAACCTTTCATATAATGCATTCTGCTTCATTTCACTCCTCGCTTTTTTCATGATGAGCCTCTCTTCTTTGCTGAATGTGAAAGCCCTCTTGTGCGGGACATTAACACCTATACTCCTTGCACGGCCAGGGGCGCTTTTGTGTCCAGAGCAATGGACAGAATGTCACATGGCTCTGAGTTCCTGTAGAACCTTCCAGGGATCTTGGAAGCCTCTAACATCACTTCATACAGTTTGGCGTCACGTGCGTTTTCAAAGTAATAATTCCGTCATCACGCCTCTTTGCACGTGCCCGCAAGTAGTCTCTGGCGCGTTCGCCCCTAATTTCACTAAAGGTCGGATTCCCACCCGCCGCTACTGCTTCTTTGTCCTCCTGTTCCCATATCAGTTTCATGCCGTAGTATCCCGCCACACCCATACGGTGGGGGTGTATGTTCTTCTTCTGAAGTTCCAATTGCTTTAAACTCTTCTCAGCAAACTCTTTAGTTGCCCTGTCTGCCCTTGTAATTTGGGGGTATGCGGGGATTGGGTCCTTGCCTTCACTCAAGTACTTCTTGTACAGCACGTGCTTCTAGTTTCCCCAAGCATCCCTAGCCTTCTTTAGTGTAGCGTGTTCCACCTGCATTCTCCACTGCTCTGGAACGTTGAAGTGATCCATGATCTCCCGGACTATCCTTCGCCGTGTTTCTGTGTCAGCCTTCCGAAACCCCGGTATATTAATGTTGAGCCTTGCCCTGCCAACAAATCCACACAGTCCTGAACCTCATGCGTGCTTTATCTGGTTTAGTTGGAGCCCGGGACTTTAAATCAATCTCCGTTACTTCATATACACCTTTAGGCTGGTGTGTGGGCTTCCTTGGAGTGTTCCTCCGTGTCCTGACCGGAAGGGTAATTGCTGCAGCTCTATCCTGTTCAAGACTACTTGATCCCTCACAATCTGCTGAAGACCTAGAGTTGTCTGAATCAGATGAAGATACATGGCCTGAATGAGTGATGTCGCTGCTACTCGGCATCTACAGAGAACACATGCGAAACTCAGGAAAGGAGGATAAGCATAAAACTAACAACTTGGTATCAAGCTTTCTAAACATGCCATGCAATAATTTAGAAAATGTACGGCTAATTTGTTAAGTTTGTGTGACTCGGGCGCCCGCGATCTGTAAATAGGCAGTAACTTATTGGAACAAATACAGCTTATATGTAGTAAGGAAGGTAGATAATGAACATATATACGCTCTCCGTTATTTTATAGCCAATTTGGGAACATACGGAACGAAATCGGAAGAGGAATTGCGAGGAAATATGCCTCACCGCGATGGAGAGCAGTAACTAACAAGCTTCTTAATGCAAACCCGGCTGGACCACAGGAGAGGTGAGGGTTACTACATCGATATGCTCGAGGGTGGCTGGCGAGCAAACGAAGATGGCGAGGCGCGGGCCGCCGCGTGTTGGGAACGACAGTGGAGGTAGGCTTGACGCCGAAGAGCGGGCACACGGCCGGGGTGAGCATGGCGGCGCCGGAGAGGGTTCTGCTATGGATCTGGGGGAGGGGGAGTTGGCAAAGGAGATTGGGTGGACTAGTTGAGTGAAATGCAGGCGGACAATGGGGGGTGTTGGGGACTCCGGGTGTTGGCGGCCTAGGTGAAAAGGGTGAAAAATATCCCCGGTCGCCGCGCGCGTGGAAAGGCCTATGCAAACGGTTGTCTCTAAGCGCTCATGTGCCCAAACAGAATAATTTCATTTGAAATGAAGACGTACTAATTTTGAAATGAAGACGTGAGTTCGTCGTTTCGCCTCTAAATTTTGCCCACGTAAACCAATCACAATTTTACCACGAGTTTGATTTGCTGGCGCATTTCAGGTCTCATGTGCTATATGTAAGACATTTTTTGGCATTTACCGTGCATGTTGGCATATAAATCAATTCCTAGCCGGACTACATTTCCTGTCAAAAGGGATGAGGATTGTCGTTCGATCTGGGAGCATCCAACGGTGCAGACGTACAATCCGTGGGGTTTGGGTTCTGGCCAATTAGAACGCACGACTCAGATCGCGCGCGCAGCAAGGGGGGGCATCGGCCACAGTTTGGTAGGCACACGGCTTTCGTGTGTGAACCGTGTGCTATTTGAAAACATTTTTGGGGGGGAGGGGCTATTTG
>NC_057796.1:299762718-299804862 GCF_018294505.1 Triticum aestivum
GGGGCTATTTGAAAACATTTACATGTGTTGTCGAAAGGGATGAGGATCGCTGTTCGATCAAGGAGAATCCAATGGTGCAGACATACGATCCGTGGGGTTTGGGTTCTGGCGAATCAGAACGCACGACTCAGATCGCACGCGTGGTAGAGGGGTGGGGGGTGCATCGGGCATGGTTTTGTGGACACACGGCTTTCGTGAGTGAACCGTGTGCTCTTTGAAAATATTTACATTACCTAACATCATATTTTTGTTCGAATGAAAACAGGAGTTCATCATTTCACCTCCAATTTTTTTCCACGGTAAGAAATCATGAGTATAGTGGAGAGTGTCATATACTAGTATCATGAATATACAGTATATATGATACTAGTGTATGATAGTAGCTTTAATTAATTATAGCGCATAGTATAATACATAGAGTGTAGTATCATATATAGATCATATTTATTGCCATGCATGACACATTAGCATCGCATTTAACATGATACGGTATCTACCTATATGTTACTCTAACCCTCTTTATATATATTTAATTCTTTGCCACATCAGCATACTTGCTATTTTCGTGTGCATGACATCGTCGGCTATGATACCACCACTATGGCCATCCTTATATAGTGGGGAGTATCATATACTATATATATAGCATCATGCATATGATACTAGTGTATGATACTACGTACGTACCTTCATAGTGCATATATAGTATCATAGAGTAGTATATATCATAGATGACCGTATTTATGGCCATGCATGACACAAAGTAGTATAGCATTTATTATATATATATATATGTTACGGTATCTACCTATGTTACTGCTTCTTTACCACACCATCATATTTGCTATTCCCGAGTGCATGATACCGGCTATGATACCCCCACTATGGCCACCCTAAGGCTGGTCATAATGGTAGTATCATAAGCGGTATCATGCATGCCAACTAGACTTTTTGGATGATGTGGCACACAGTTAAATGAGGAAAGAGAGGGTGTGGTATCATATCATGATACCGTATCATATTAAATGTTGTACTACTACTTTGTGTCATGCATGGCAATTAAACCAGAAAGCAGGGAGTATATATGCATGATACTAGTATATGATCGGCAATACCTCTGTAATGCGCGCAACATTTAATATGATACAAAGTAGTAGTACAACATTTAATATGACACGGTATCATGATATGATACCACATCCTCTCTTTCCTCATTTAATTGTGTGCCACATCATCCAGAAAGTCTAGTTGGCATGCATGATACCGCTTATGATACTACCATTACAACCAGCCTAAACCGGAAAGGAGGGAGTATGAGACTAGCCACAATGAAGAGTAACATACACTAGTAACATACACATATCCCTAGACTATGTTAGTACCTTCATAGTGGGTAGTAACATAAGTGTAGTGTCATGCAAAGCTTCATTTATTAGGTTATAGACTCATATTGCATTGGGACATGTGATGTTACAGTAACTAGCTAAGTTACTGAAACTATCTCTCTCCTCATTAACTTATTGCCACATAAGCAAGTTTGCTGAGTTGGAGTCGATGTTACTGCTGAAGTTACTCCCACTGTGGCTAGTCTGATACTAGCTAGTCGTCTATGATATACTAGCTACCTCACTAAGAGCATGGTTAATAATACAGCCAAGGGTCGGCTATAAGAAGTTGCCATGTCATATACAGCCAACCTCTTAGCGGGCATGTACAATAATAAGTTTTAAATACGTACTAGTTTATCAATAGTTGGCCCACCTTACATCCTCACAAAGTGTCTTGGGTCTCGCATTGCAGCTGGCTCTACTAACCAAGAGCCCGCTTCTCTTCTCTTTCCTCCAACTAATAAGCACATATATATTATTCTATTCCTTATAGCCTGCTTAGACTACCCATAGTGGGAGTAACATCACACGTATCTAGATAAAATAGATGATGTGGCAAGCAATAAATGAAGAAAGAGAGAAAAGTGGTAACATAGCTAGTTAGACTAGCCACAATGGGTAGTAACATAGACTAGTAACATGCACATGTTACAAGTCTATGTTACTACCTCTATAGTGGGGAGTAACATATGTGTGGTAGTATGAGTAACATCACACATCTCAAGGCAAGATGAGTATATAGCCTAATAAATGAAGTGTTGCATGTTACTACACATATGTTACTCCCCACTATAGAGGTAGTAACACTAGTCTATGTTACTACCCATTGTGGCTAGTCTTATGTCACTCTATTGTGTACTTGCTCTAATGCATATTATCATAGAGTAGCTAGTATCATATGTACTATGTTATTTATATTGTCATGCATGACACATAGTAGAATAGCATTTATTATGATACAGTTTCATGATATGATACTTAACCCTCTCTTTCTTCATTTAATTAATTCTATGACAGCTCATCAAAATTGCCTAGTTGGCATGCATGATACTAGCTATGATACCCCCTTACTATCAGCCTAGCAAAGAAGGTGTACAGATCATTTGTGCGTCGCTTTGTGAGTTTTCATACGTTTGTTCGAGAAGCGGGGAGAAGTTTTAAACATTTCGGCCGCGAGGTGCGGCCACTGGCGTAGGCCTAGTTGTTATTTTAATTACAGGAAATTCAGATGGAGTTCGGACATCATCAAAATCGATGTGTGCCTGTGGCGTGCTCTCACGGCCCCGTGGAAAAAAATTGGTAAAGTTTGGCACAAGTTTTGATTACCGCTCCTTCCAAACCGGAGCATCTCACATGAAGGATCATGGTTTTCCAAAAGGAGACGTGCCAATTCAAACTCCTGTGGCCGGTGACTTCATCGTTTGGCCTCATAAAAATTTCCACGGTACGCAATCACCATTATACCACGGGTTTGATTTTTTGGCGCATTTCAGGTATCGTTAGCTATATTTAAGACATTTTTGAGATTAACGTGCATTTTGTGCATAAAAATAAAATTACAACCGGAACTGCATGTGTTGTCGAAAGGGATGAGGATCGCCGTTCGATCTGGGAGCATCCAACGGTGCAGACGTACGATCAGTGGGGTTTGGGTTCTGGCCAATCAGAAAGCACGACTCAGATCGTGGGCGGCGTGGCGGGGTTTGGTCGGCACACGGCTTTCATCAACGAACCGTGTGCTATTCGCAAACCAGATTGCATATTTTTGTTCACACATACTATAGTGAGATAAATTGAGTGTGCTACCTCTATGATATAATAATAATAATGATAATAATAATAAATAATAATAATAATAATAACAAAAAACAGTTCATATTCATTGCCTGAGCTGACAGCATATCAAGGTCAACATATTAACGGTTCTTACATCAACAGAAAACCGGGCATAACTCACAAATTCAGTACACGCGACAGTTCTAAATTGAACGAATTAAGTTGCAGGGTAGGCATAAAGACTAGTCTTACGGCTTAATTCCCATGTACATGGGGGAACTGGGATCATTAAGTTGACCCCGAATGAACTTGGGTTTTTTGGTGATTTTACGCTGCTCTGTTACACGGGTGCGTGATCCCTTGGCTGGCAACTCATCAAATTCATCGTACTCGTCCTCATCGGCAACATCGTCGACACCCAGTACCCTTCTCTTCCCATGCATCGCTAAATGGCCGTTCTTATGCAAGGGGTCTTCCACAAAGAAAATCTGGGTAGCATCGCTGGCAAGAATGAATGGGTCCGCGTGATATGCCATCGTTGTCCTGTTAACACAGGTCTTCCTGTACTCATCAATCCTTACCTGACCAAGAGGGATCCATGCGCACCTGAATAATGCCACCTTATAACTTTCACATAGTCAAGCTCCCAAATCTCTTTAATGGTTCCATAGTATACCCTTTTATCAGCTTCATTTATAGTCATGCATTCTATTCGAACATAGCTGTTCTGATATGAGGTCTTCTGATCACGTTCCTCAGTGTAGAACGTGTATCCATTTATGTCATATGCTTGGTACGTCAACACTGTAGGTGATAGCTTTTGTGCCAACCACGTAGCAATGTCATCGATGGATCCTTGTGCCAAACGATTCTTCAGCCATTCGGCGTAGTTCTTAGTGTGCTCCTTCATCTCCACATCTGATGAAGGCACCATTGGTAAGAAGCTTTGGTGTATCTCCGCCAAATATTCTTCGGCATAAGCGATGAGAACTGGGCTGTTAAGCAGTACCGTCAAATGGGCTTTCTCTGCCAATTCTCCGGGTGCAGCCATTTGCGTGCCAACAAGGACCGGCTTACCTTTCAGCATTCCCTCGTGGCGAGAGAGGGGCAAACCTATAGGTATTTGTTTCATGTATTCGGTGCAAAACTCAACCACCTCCTCCGCGGTATAACCTTGTAGGATGCTTGCCTCTGGATAGTTTCGGTTCCAACAAAAGCGCTTCAGTATTCCCATGAACCGCTCGAAGGGATACATGTTGCGAAGAAACACAGGACCACAATACTTTATCTCGCCGACAAGGTGCATAGTGAGATGGACCATGACATCAAAGAATGACGGTGGGAAAAACATCTCTAGGTTGGACAATATTCTTGCAATATCATCTTGCATATGATCCAACTCTTCAGGATTTACAACTTTCTGCCATAGTTGGTTGAAGAAATCACAGAGGTCAATGAGTGTGTTTCTTATATCTTTGTCCATCAGATTCCTAATGGCCACCGGGAGGATTTGTGTCAACATTACATGGCAATCATGTGACTTCATGTGTCCCAACTTCATTTTACCTGAGCTCACATCCACGAGACTTCTGATGTTTGCGCAGTAGGAAGAGGGTGTCTTAACTGACAACAAATAGGTGAAGAACTGTGTTGCTTCTTTTGTACTAAAATTGTAACTCTGGTGAGCTTTGATGAATTTGTCATCATCTTCTGCTTCACTCTTGCGTTTTGATTGATCAGCAAGCATATCGAGCCATGAACCGTCACCATCCTTTCTTTTACCTTTAATCTTGAGCAGAGTACCAAGGTTGCTTTCACATACGTTCTTCTCTACGTGCATGACATCGATGCAGTGACGTACACGTAGAATCTCCCAGTAAGGTAATTTCCAGAACACCGATTTCTTCTTAAACACTTGACCCTTGGGTGTTTGTTTCACCGTCAAAGGGTGGTTCTTGCCAAGCACAACATTAATTTTTTTAGCCATGTTGTGGACCACCTCCCCGTCATAGGGTCTTGGGCCCGCACCTGCCTCTGTCGTACCATCAAATTTAGCTTTCATCTTTCGGTATAGGTGATTTTTCCCCAAGAACCTACGATGACGCAAATACACTGTTTTGCGCGAGTTCGGAAGTCTTATGTTAGTTGTCCTATCCATGCATGTGACACACCCTACATCTCCCTTTGTTTTCTACCCCGATGTGTTGCCTAATGCCGGCATATCTTGAATGGTGTGCACCAGCATCGCATGTAGATCCAAAATCTCCTATCTGTAAGCATCATAACATTTTACAGTAGGCGCATCTATCCACACTGTCAGCTGTTCTTCTACCAGTAGCTGAAAGTAAATGTCGATGTCATTTCGAGGTTGCTTCGGGCCTTGGATAATCATTGACATCATAATGTATTTTTTCTTCATACACAACCAAGGAGCTAGGTTATATATGCACAGAAGCACCGGGCATGTGCTGTGATTGGTGCTCATATTGCCAAAAGGATTCATCCCATCAGTGCACTCCCCGAGCCTTATACTTCTAGGATCCTTGGCAATTTTTTCAAACTTGTTGTCGATTAATTCCCACTGAGCCCCATCTTTCGGGTGCCTCATAAACCTATCCGCAATTCGCTCATCATGATGCCACTGCAACCTCTTTGCCTCTCTAGGGTTTGCAAACAAACGCCTCAACCTTGGAATTAAAGGCAAGTACCAAACAACCTTGAACAAGATTCATGTCTTGATCTCGTCGTCCAATTTGTACTTGTCCTTTGCTCTCCTGCGCTTGTATCGTGCATGCTTGCATGTGGGACATGCACGCAAATCTTTGTACTCACCACGATACAATATACAATCATTCACACAAGCATGTATCTTATGTACTTCAAGTTCCAATGGGCAAACAATTTTCTTCGCTTCATTCGTGCTTATGGGGAGCACATTATCTTCTGGAAGAATTTCTTTGAAAATACCTAACATCTCTGTGAAGCCCTTGTTTGATAGACGGTTTGCTGCTTTAAATTTGAGAAGCGCCAGGGTGGCACTCAACCTGGAATATTTCTTTTTGCAACCTGGATACAATTCTTTCTTGGAGTCTGCATCAATGGTTGGCAGATCCTTGTACCCAATCATATCCTTTTTTGGGCCCTCGAAATCTGCAATCATAGCAACAAAATCTGGCATATCAAGATTGTCGTCATCTGCGTCGACGTCTTGGTTTTCCAGTGGGCGTTTCGGCTTTCCGGTGTTCCATTGGTAGCTTGACGCCTCTGCCTTGATGTTAGATTCAACATCCATGTGACACTGATCGGGGTTTAGCATCTCGCTGCCCTGGGTATCTTCATCCATGACCTCTGCTTCACCGTGTCTGGTCCAACCTGTATATCCATCCATGAATCCCCGAGAGACTAAGTGCATCTGGACATCTACAACTTCATGTGACTCTGTATTGGCACAATCAGTACATGGACACAGGATGTATTCCGCATCACCAATTCTCCTCTTTGCACTTTAGCCAAATTCATGAACTATGTCATGCCACTGATAAAATCTGCGGTTTTTCCGATTCTTCATCCATTGAGATCGTCCCATCTGCAGCACACGAATGGTAATTAAAAACAAAACAACAACATTAATACACGGATTAACTACTGCCCAAAGATGCATGCATAAATCACAAGGTTTTATTTTAATAATTACTGAGGGCGCTCCAATGTTGTTATCCAGATGTGCAATGACAAAAATTAATGGCCAGTCAATTTACACGCAGAGTACTAGTACAACACTACCCTTATGTGACGCCCTAGATTCAATCGTACACTAATCATACACGCAAATGTGTACGATCAAGATCAAGGACTCATGGGAAGATATCACAACACAACTCTAGACACAAATTAAAAATAATACAAGCTTTATATTACAAGCCAGGGGACTCGAGGGCTCGAATACATAAGCTCGAAAACACAAGAGTCAGCAGAAGCAATAATATCTGAGTACAGACATAAGTTAGACAAGTTTGCCTTAAGAAGGCTAGCACAAAAGCAACAATGATCGAAAAGGAAAGGCCTCCTGCCTGGGAGCCTCCTAACTACTCCTGGTCGTCGGCGGCCTCCACGTAGTAGTAAGCACCCTCGTGGTAGTAGTAGGCGTCGTCGAAGGTGGCGTCTGGATCCTGGGCTCCACCATCTAGTTGCGACATCCGAGAAGAATGGAAAAGGGGAAAAAGGGGGAGCAAAGTAACCGTGAGTACTCATCCAAAGTACTCGCAAGCAAGGATCTACACTACATATGCATCGGTGTCAATGAAAGGGTAGTATCTGTGGACTGTACTGCAGAATGCCAGAATAGAGAGAAGGCCTAGTCCTATCAAAGACTAGCATCTTCAAGCAGCTCCAAGCATCTTGCAGCATTCAAAAGAGTACATAATAGCATAAAGTAAAGTAGTAATAGTGTTATCAACCTCGGCCAGAGATCCTTTCTCGACCCCCCTGCGAGAAAGCAAACCCAGAGCCATACTATCTAGTTATCACCTCAAGTATCCAGTTCTAGTTGTATCGATCGGGATACAACTCCAAGTGTCCGTTACCGTAGGACAGGCTATCGATAGATGTTTTCTTCCCTGCAGGGGTGCACCAACTTACCCACCACGCTCGATTAACTCCGGCCGGACACACTTTCCTGGGTCATGCCCGGCCTCGGCCAAACAATACGCCGCAACCCGACCTAGGCTTAATAGAGAGGTCAGCACGCCGGACTAAACCTATGCCCCCAGGGGTCATGGGCCATCGCCCCGGGAACTCCTGCACGTTGCGAACGCGGCCGGTGAGCAGACCTAGCTACCTCCTTAAAAAGGCAGGTGCTTACGCAGCCCAATCCGGCGTGCACCGCTCAGTCGCTGGCGTCTATTAAGCTTCGACTGATGCACACGATGCAGAACGCCCACACTATGCCCACGTGATGGTTAGTGCTATTAGGCCAGAGGCCCCTCGGATCAAATATCCAAATCGTAGTGGATTAGGAACGCGCGGTAACAAGCAGAGACTCACGAAAGATGTGACCCCGTCGCCCCATCTCGAGGACTTGCGGCAAGGCCTAAGAATGCCCGGCCACGCCTTGTAATTATCTCGCGGGCACCCTCCAGGTCAACCCGACTCCTCATCACTCGCAAAAATGCTTGTGCGGGTACCCCTCAGGGCTGACCCGTCTTTAGTAACATGGTTCAGTGTAAAGTCATAGTAACCATACTAACCGTGTGTCTAACACCAAGGGGAAAACCTGAGGAGTCACCCTTGACGGATTCCACTCGATGTAATCATCAAGGTGAACGTAAGAGGATCCACCCTCGAGGTTCACACTTGAGGGGTTGCATGACAGAGTCGTATCGGAAGTGGTTAAGGCGGAATCACCCTCGATGACCACAACTGAATAGCTACACTACAGGGTTAACATCAGAAGTGCTGATGAGGTCTCACCCTCGACACTCGATAGTAACCCAGTAGTGTCGAGCAACTAAGGGGAAAGTGATGTGCGGTTTCGGGGCCTGGTCTTCGATCCCGTTGATCGGGTCTTCGATGATGAAGCAAGGGCAACAAGGACAAGGTGGGGGTCACTGATGGATCACTAACCAACCTATACTAAGCAGTTTAGGCTAAGCAGGTAGGTAACAATAAGCAGGTTACAAAAACAGGCTATGCATTAGAATAGGAGCAAACAATTACAGTAGCAAAATCTAATGCAAGCATGAGAGAAAGGAATGGGCGATATCGGGATGATCAAAGGGGGGCTTGCCTGGAAGCTTCGCTAAAAAGGAAGAAGGGTCGTCGTCGACGTAGTCGATCACAGGGACAGCATCAGTCTCGGGGTCTACAGGAGAGAAGAGGGGGAAGAAACCGTAAATATAAGCAAACAGAGGTACCACTAAGCATGACATGATGAAAACCAGAACTAGGGTATTCTAACGTAGTGCTGCGCGATATAGGTGAAGGGGGAATTCAACCGGGAAGGTATTCCCGATTCCGGACCAGTGTCAGACAGATGACCGGAGGGGAATGTTCCATGTTTAGATAGTTAGAGGCATCTGACATGTAAACGGGCCGTGTATTCGGATTCGTCTCGTCATTCTGAGCAACTTTCATGTAGAAAACATTTTCATCCGAGTTATAGATTATTTTATATTAATATTCAAAGGTTTAAGTATTTTATGAAACTATTTATTATTCGAATTAAACAGGAAATTTGCTATGGGTACCCAGGAATGTACCTGGCAGACAGGTTGTGTGACTGACAGTGGGGTCCAGTGGCAGAGTTGACCCAGTCAACTTTTGACCGGTCAAACAATGAATAGAAACAACGGGTCCCGCATGTCATAGACAAAGATATCTTTAAATTTAACTTGGCATTTTCATTTAACCACACGGGCCACAGGTCATTGACACATAAGGACAACTAAACAAAAGTCTAACTTAAACCAGACTTAATTAGCACTACTAATTGAGAGGGCCCATGTGCCAGAGGCGCATATGTGCACTAGGCTGTGCTCACACGCACAACACACACGCGCGGCCATGGCGAAGCAGCGAGCAGTAGCAGAAGTAAGGGCGGCGGCAACAACTAAGTAACAGCAGTATGCAGAAGTAGCGGCGGCCGGCTGCGCGCCGAAGCAACGAGCAGCAGCACGCGGGAGTAGCAGGCAGCGCAAGCAGCAGGAGCAGTAGGTAGCCATGGCAAGCAGAGCAACTGCAGCGGCACACCAGCAACAGCAGGAGCTGCAGCGGCAAGCTGAAGTAGCGTAGCAACAACGGCAGTAGGCGGAGCAGGGACCACGGGCGGCTGCGGGGGCGCGCCCTGGACGCGACCAGGGCGAGCGGCGAGCAGCGCAAGGCGCGGGCCGCGACGAGGCGCAGGTGGGCAAGCGAGGCCATGTACGGGCGCGCGGGCAGGGGTGCACCGGTGCGGAGAGCGGCTGGGTGAGTGCACGTGGCAGGGGATGGTCGGGCGCGCAAGCACGTGTGTGCGGAGCGGGAGCACGCTGGTGGTGGCGGCACAGCCTAGGGTGGCCGGAGGCGACGGCAACAACGACGGTCGATGGCGGCGGCGACTGTCATGCAGCGAAATCGAGCCTACGGGCACGGGAAATCGCAGGGGAGTAAGGGGAGAAGAGGGAGGTGCTCACAGGGCGCCTGTAGAGGAGCAGAGTGGGCACGGGGGAGGCCTGGGGCAAACGAATGGCGGCGGTGGAGCTCCGGCGTCCCGAGGAGGAAGACGACGGCGATGCAGCACTGCGGGGCCGTCCCGACTCGCGTGCTTGGTCGGAGATGACGAGGCGGACGACGGGGGCCCTCCTGGCGAGCTTATAGGTGGCGGGGAATACGGGGCCCGCGCGGGCAGCGTTGGCCATGGCGACGGTGGAGCGAGGCGATCCAGTGGAGGAGAGCTTCCCAGCTCCAGCTGGTGGTCCGGGAGGAAGAAGCAGTGGGCGGTGCACCTCGTAGTCAAGGTCTCGGTGCTCGGGGGTGCTAGTGGCCGCGGGATCGAGCGGTGCACGGCGACGACAGTGTCGACGAGATGCAGAGGGAGAGAACGAGCGATGGAGAGGGGAAAACGGTGGGCTAGGGTTTGGTTGCAAGGCGGGCTTGGGGTCGGCCTTATCTCCTCCGGAGCTCGGGTCGATGCCCGACGTGTGTGCATTGCCGGCCAGGGTGCCGGTGGATGAGCGACACGCCCTCCCCTATGTACAGGAGAAAGGAGATGAGGACTGGGTGGGCTGGGCCATAGGTCAGAGGCCAAGTAGGCCCTTACTCTTTTCTAGTTTTTTGTTTTTTTATTTGAAACAAAGACAACTAGGGAAAAGTTTGGGCTACCAAAATACTTTGAAAAATTGTGGGACTAGGCCACTTAAATTCCTTGTACTGTTTGGCACTGCCACAAAAAGTTTGAGGGGCAACTAAATCCATTTGGATTTTTCACAAGTAAAATAGCATTTTAAAATGCTGAAAAGGCACTGTTTATTTGCTATAGTCCATCTTGGCTTGGAGGTGATGTTGTTTTCCTTAACAATCATCTGTTATGGAATTTTGGCTAAATGATGAACTATTTTGCAGCAACTTTGGTGCAACTCCATATTTCACTTGCAAATTGAATTTCATTTCAAAGTGGAATTTCAAATGATATTTGAATCGAAGTTGATCAAGCACTGTTTAGCAAAATGATCAGCTTTAATCACAGTGGGTTACTGTAGCATGACACTGGGGGTGTTACAAATCTCCTCCACTACAAGAAATCTCGTCCTGAGATTTAAGGGGTGGAGTAAGGGGGGAAGACTCGGGAAGGACGAAGTTTAACACAAGATAGGTACCTGGGGGACTATCTCAGTGAACGTGACATAGAGGCACCTCTTGAGTCGAAATTCAAGAAAGACGTCGAGAGCAAGGTAAGGAGGTGCAATAAGAAGCTTCAACCTGGTAGACAATCGTTTGTTGCCTAAAACAGGGGGTGAAGGGGGTTCACAATGGGAATAAGTATTGCGTCTGATACCAGAATAGATCGCCTCTCAGAAGGCGGCTCGGGATTTTCATATGAAGCCAAGCGTGAGAAATAACCTTAGAAACAAGGGTGTACATGAGAGTCAGGTTTCGATCTTGTGGAACTGTGGGTTATGGGCCCACCGTGGGTTAAAAGCAGGAAGGTGCTAACATCTTGAACGGTCATGATAGCAAGGCAGGTCAGAGGATAGCCTCTTAGTTATGTTGGCAACAAAGTTTGGTACCAAGGGCGTGGGACGAAGAGAACCATTTTCCTGCTCGTAAGATGAGGCGGACCAATAGGCAAAGTTCTCGTCCATCGGTGGTTACCGGAATGTTATCAACAATAGTAACAGGGTCTTACTGACAGAGTTTGTACACCGAGTTGTTTACATAAGGATGGAATTATCACTGCTCAGACAAGTTAGATTACAAGAAAGGTGAAACAAAACAATGGAAAGGAAAATGTGATTATTATGATAATCAGACCAATGGAAAGGAAAGGTGTTTATACCCAAGTATTAGGGTATAACTTTCCCAAGGAAAGGCAGAGCATGATAGGGCTCGAAGTATTAAACCATTTAGACAAAGGGGCAAGGAATTTATGATGTTTACCCATACAACGGTGTTTGGATAATTGATCAAGAACAGTTAGCATTGCGCTCCCAATGTTCTTGTTGATGATCGGAGTACCGCACACATGCTTCGGGATAGTGTTGACATGGTCATCAGGGAAAGGTCAGACTTCGGATACACAAAGGATGAGGATGTGGCCGATGGGTTCAGCAGCAATCCATCGGCATGTCGAGGATGTATTTCCAAACTTATATGAACAAGTTTGTGTAGGGGGGAAAGCAAGAATGTTGTCGATGATAACACAAATCATCGAGGGGCAAGGAGGGTATTTCTCATCACGAATTCAATTGATATCCTGGAAGAGCTCAGAATGTTGATGATGATCACTACACCTTTGTCGAGAGATTTCATGAAGAGGTAATCGTTCGGCATTGACATCAAGTAAAAGGAATGATGAAGCGAAAGGTTATTGGAACCATTGGTATGACACAAACTTGAAATCAAGCTTGTTCTTCAAGGCAAAATGATATGATGAGGAAGATCAACGTAAGCATAGCTCATCGCCAAAAAATGTGCTTCGGATAGAAGAACCAGGTAGCACAGTTAAAATTTGGCATGATAATGATATAGCCGATCAGGCTAGGAATGACTTGAAGGATTACTAAACTCGTAAGCAACGAAAATTGCTTAGAGTTATTGAATCGGAGTGCGAAATCGATTCACTTATCGGTGTTCTCGATTGACAAACAACCCAGAACCCTTGAAGTGACAAAGATAGGGTAAGGTAGTACTCCATCAAAAGTTCATAAGATGTAGTGCAATGGCATGATATCCTCGAGATACCAGGGGTAATACTCGAAGGTAGATCATAATAGAGGTTGGGCAGGCGTATTGAGCTGTAGAAGACAAGTGATTTAACTTGTCCAAGAAATTGGACCAAAGAAGAACAATCATGGTCGGATACACGGTTGCAAAGGATCAATTCACCGATACCAGATGATATTATATCAAGGAAAAAGTTATTATTACAAGAAGCTTCCATGATAAGTTCCACATCGGGTCCATGGGCGTGAACACAAAGTCCAAGGTCGACTCCCACTTCTTCAATGCATAACCTTCCATTCACTTCTCGCTTTCGATGAAGTTGTAGTGTTGAAATTATATTTGGCAAAACACCAGAATAGTATAACTTGTGAAAACTCTTCTGGTTCACACAGATTAAGGAAGGCATAGATTCAACCCATCAGGGTATCTTAGGAACATATACCACAAACTTAAAGAGTAACTAACACTAGCTCAAAGGTAGAGCATGGTTGACCAAAGGAGAGGATACAATTTACCAAAGGCATTATGTATCAGGGAAGAACTCACAAGGTGATTAAATACGAGGGGCACTGTCGGATAATGATCCAACAAAGGATGTGGTGGTCCACAAGGGATCTGATGTGAGCATCGGTACCCAACTAGAAGAAGAAAGAATGCAAGGAGATCAGATTATAGAAACAACTGACTAATTCAAAGCTCAAATGCAAAGGAATTATGATTTCCAAAATGAAGGATTAGAAGCATACGCTCTGATCAAGGATGTATAAGTTGAATAGACCAGGGGCACAATCGACGGCAAATAGATTGGTCGAGAACCAGCTCATGCTCAATATGACGTCTGAGCCGGAAAGATAATTTAGAAGGATCAACTGATGATTGCATGCATTCGCACACATGTTGAATCAATTGGATCAAAATGACGGTGTCAAAGGATACTAATGAATATTGCTAAACATATGGGAAGCATCCATAATGCAAAAAGACAAGTATTTGCAGAGCAATAGTTTGAAGAGGATTCTCGGAAGATCGGATAGTATTTCAAGTATCTTATGAAGCATACGAACAGCTAGGATGAACGGATACTCGATAAGTGCGAGGAATTATCCGTAGGGGTATTCATGCCGCAAAGAACTTAAAGGCAGTTGCAGAAGGGGGGGTTCTCGGGACAACAGAGAGTATTTTGGGGCATCTTGTAAAAACAAGAGCAATTAGGGACGAAGGTATGAATGATAGTGTAAGAAGTTATCCATAAGGATACAATGATGGTGGGGGATTGCAAAAGCGATGAGCACAAGTTCTCGGGAGAACATTGGAGTGTATCTTCGAAGTCTTCTTGGTAAAGCAGGCGATCATCCGGAATTAAGGGCTCTCCGGGAGGAAGTGGTTGCGAGAACCTAGTGTTAGAGTTAGTAAAATCATTCAACCCGAATAGAAGAGAGAACAGAGCCCCAGAGTATAGACGAGGAATAAAAAGATCCTAATACCACCCAATGGCAACGTGGGCCCGTAAGCCTCACAGCCATGTTAGTAAAAGTTTTTTCAAAGACTAGACTCAACTTCGGCCAAGGAGTTGGAAAGGGGGATTCTACAGGCAGTCGGCTCTGATACCAACTTGTGACGCCCTCGATTCAATCATACACTAATCATACACGCAAATGTGTACGATCAAGATCAAGGACTCACGGGAAGATATCACAACACAACTCTAGACACAAATTAAAAATAATACAAGCTTTATATTACAAGCCAGGGGACTCGAGGGCTCGAATACATAAGCTTGAAAACCCAAGAGTCAGCGGAAGCAACAATATCTGAGTACAGACATAAGTTAGACAAGTTTGCCTTAAGAAGGCTAGCACAAAAGCAACAACGATCGAAAAGGCAAGGCCTTCTGCATGGGAGCCTCCTAACTATTCCTGGTCATCGGCAGCCTCCACGTAGTAGTAAGCACCCTCGTGGTAGTAGTAGGCGTCGTCGAAGGTGGCGTCTGGATCCTGGGCTCCACCATCTAGTTGCGACATCCGAGAAGAATGGAAAAGGGGAAAAAGGGGGAGCAAAGTAACCGTGAGTACTCATCCAAAGTACTCGCAAGCAAGGATCTACACTACATATGCATCGGTGTCAATGAAAAGGGTAGTATCTGTGGACTGTACTGCAGAATGCCAGAATAGAGAGAAGGCCTAGTCCTATCGGATACTAGCATCTTCAAGCAGCTCCAAGCATCTTGCAGCATTCAAAAGAGTACAAAATAGCATAAAGTAAAGTAGTAATAGTGTTATTAACCTCGGCCAGAGATCCTTTCTCGACCCCCCTGCGAGAAAGAAAACCCAGAGCCATACTATCTAGTTATCACCTCAAGTATCCAGTTCTAGTTGTATCGATCGGGATACAACTCCAAGTGTCCGTTACCGTAGGACATGCTATCGATAGATGTTTTCTTCCCTGCAGGGGTGCACCAACTTACCCACCACACTCGATTAACTCCGGCCGGACACACTTTCCTGGGTCATGCCCGGCCTCGGTCAAACAATACGCCGCAACCCGATCTAGGCTTAATAGAGAGGTCATCACGCCGGACTAAACCTATGCCCCCAGGGGTCATGGGCCATCGTCCCGGGAACTCCTGCATGTTGCGAACGTGGCCGGTGAGCAGACATAGCTACCTCCTTAAAAAGGCAGGTGCTTACGCAGCCCAACCCGGCGCGCGCCGCTCAGTCGCTGACGTCTATTAAGCTTCGACTGATGCATACGACGCAGAACGCCCATACTATGCCCACGTGATGGTTAGTGCTATCAGGCCAGAGGCCCCTCGGATCAAATATCCAAATCGTAGTGGATTAGGAACACGCGGTAACAAGCAGAGACTCACGAAAGATGTGACCCCGTCGCGTCTCGAGGACTTGCGGCAAGGCCTAAGAATACCCGGCCACGCCTCGTAATTATCTCGCGGGCACCCTCCAGGTTAACCCAACTCCTCATCACTCGCAAAAATGCTCGCGCGGGTACCCCTCAGGGCTGGCCCGTCTTTAGTAACATGGTTCAGTGTAAAGTCATAGTAACCATACTAACCGTGTGTCTAACACCAAGGGGAAAACCTGAGGAATCACCCTTGACGGATTCCACTCGATGTAATCATCAAGGTGAATGTAAGAGGATCCACCCTCGAGGTTCACACTTGAGGGGTTGCATGACAGAGTCGTATCGGAAGTGGTTAAGGCGGAATCACCCTCGACCACAACCGAATGGTTACACTACAGGGTTAACATCAGAAGTGCTGATGAGGTCTCACCCTCAGCACTTGATAGTAACCCAGTAGTGTCGAGCAACTAAGGGGAAAGTGATGTGCGGTGCCGGGGCCTGGTCTTCGATCCCGTTGATCGGGTCTTCGATGATGAAACAAGGGTAACAAGGACAAGGTGGGGGTCACTGATGGATCACTAACCAACCTATACTAAGCAGGTAGGTAACAATAAGCAGGTTACAAAAACAGGCTATGCATTAGAATAGGAGCAAACAATTACAGTAGCAAAATCTAATGCAAGCATGAGAGAAAGGAATGGGCGATATCGGGATGATCAAAGGGGGGGCTTGCCTGGAAGCTCCGCTGAAAGGGAAGAAGGGTCGTCGTCGACGTAGTCGATCACAGGGACAGCATCAGTCTCGGGGTCTACAGGAGAGAAGAGGGGGAAGAAACAGTAAATATAAGCAAACAGAGGTACCACTAAGCATGACATGATGAAAAGCAGAACCAGGGTGTTCTAACATAGTGCCGCGCGATATAGGTGAAGGGGAAATTCAACCGGGAAGGTATTCCCGATTCTGGACCTGTGTCAGACAAATGACCGGAGGGGGAATGTTCCATGTTCAGATAGTTAGAGGCATCTGACATGTAAACGGGCCGTGTATTCGGATTCGTCTCGTCATTCTGAGCAACTTTCATGTAGAAAACATTTTCATCCGAGTTATAGATATTTTATATTAATATTCAAAGGTTTAAGTATTTTATGAAACTATTTATTATTCAAATTATATAGGAAATTTGCTATGGGTACCCAGGAATGTACCTGGCAGATAGGTTGTGTGACTGACAGTGGGGTCCAGCGGTAGAGTTGACCCAGTCAACTTTTGACCGGTCAAACAATGAATAGAAACAACGGGTCCCGCATGTCATAGACTAAGATATCTTTAAATTTAACTTGGCATTTTCATTTAACCACACGGGCCACAGGTCATTGACACATAAGGCCAACTAAACAAAAGTCTAACTTAAACCAGATTTAATTAGCACTACTAATTGAGAGGGTCCATGTGCCAGAGGCACATACGTGCACTAGGTTGTGCTCACACGCACAACACACACACACGCGGCCATGGAGAAGCAGCGAGCAGTGGCAGAAGTAAGGGCAGTGGCAACGACTAAGTAGCAGCAGTATGCAGAAGCAGCGGCAGCCGGCTGCGCGCCGAAGCAACCAACAGCAGCACGCGGGAGTAGCAGGCAGCGCAAGCAGCAGGAGCAGTAGGTAGCCACGGCAAGCAGAGCAACTGCAGCGGCACACCAGCAACAGCAGGAGGTGCAGCGGCAAGCTGAAGCAGCGTAGCAGCAACGGCAGTAGGCGGAGCAGGGACCACGGGCGGCTACGAGGGCGCGCCCTGGACGCGACCAGGGCGAGTGGCGACCAGCGCAAGGCGGAGGCCGCGACGAGGCGCAGGTGGGCAAGCGAGGCCACGTACGGGCGCGTGGATAGGGGTGCGCCGGCGCGGAGAGCGGCTGGGTGAGCACGCGCGGCAGGGGACGGTCGGGCGCGCGAGCACGTGCGTGCGGAGCGGGAGCACGCTGGTGGTGGCGGCACAGCCTAGGGTGGCCGGAGGCTACGGCAACAACGACGGTCGACGGCGGCGGCGACTGTCATGCAGCGAAATCGAGCCTACGGCACAGGAAATCGCAGGGGAGTAAGGGGAGGAAAGGGAGGTGCTCATGATACGTCTCCAAGGTATCTATAATTTTTGATGGCTTCATGCTATATTATATTCTGTTTTGGATGATTAATGGGCTTTGTTATACACTTTTATATTATTTTTGGGACTAACCTATTAACAGGAGGCCCAGCCCAAATTGCTGTTTTTTGCCTATTTCAGAGTTTCGCAGGAAAAGAATATCAAAAGGAGTCCCAACGGAATGAAACCTTCGGGAACGTGATTTTCGGAACAAACGTGATCCAGAGGACTTGGAGTCTACGTCAAGAAATCAACCAGGAGAGCACGAGGCAGGGGGGCGCGCCCTCCACCCTCATGGGGCCCACGTTGCTCCACCGACGTACTTCTTCCTCCTATATATACCTACGTACCCCCAAACCAGCAGAAGCATCCACGAAAAACTAATTCCACTGCCACAACCTTCTGTACCCATGAGATCCCATCTTGGGGCCTTTTCCGGCGTCCTGCCGGAGGGGGCATTGATCACGGAGGGCTTCTACATCAACACCATAGCCTCTTCGATAACGTGTGAGTAGTTTACCTCAGACCTTCGGGTCCATAGTTATTAGCTAGATGGCTTCTTCTCTCTCTTTGGATCTCAATACAAAGTTCTTCATGATTCTCGTGGAGATCTATTCGATGTAATCTTCTTTTGCGGTGTGTTTGTTGAGACCGATGAATTGTGGGTTTATGATCAAGTTTATCTATGAACAATATTTGAATCTTCTCTGAATTCTTTTATGTATGATTGGTTATCTTTGCAAGTCTCTTCGAATTATCAGTTTGGTTTGGCCTACTAGATTGATCTTTCTTGCAATGGGAGAAGTGCTTAGCTTTGGGTTCAATCTTACGGTGTCCTTTCCCAGTGACAGCAGGGGCAGCAAGGCACGTATTGTATTGTTGCCATCGAGGATAACAAGATGGGGTTTATATCATATTGCATGAATTTATCCCTCTACATCATGTCATCTTACTTAAAGCATTACTCTGTTCTTTTGAACTTAATACTCTAGATGCATGCTGGATAGCGGTCGATGTGTGGAGTAATAGTAGTAGATGCAGGCAGGAGTCGGTCTACTTGTCACGGACGTGATGCCTATATACATGATCATACCTAGATATTCTCATAACTATGCTCAATTCTATCAATTGCTCAACAGTAATTTGTTCACCCACCTAATACTTATGCTCTTGAGAGAAGCCACTAGTGAAACCTATGGCCCCGGGGTCTATTTTCCATCATATTAATCTTCCAACACTTAGCTATTTTTATTGCCTTTTATTTTACTTTGCATCTTTATTATAAAAATACCAAAAATATTATCTTATCATATCTATCAGATCTCACTTTCGTAAGTGACCGTGAAGGGATTGACAACCCCTTTATTGTGTTGGTTGCGAGGTTTTTATTTGTTTGTGTAGGTGCGAGGGACTTGAGCATGGCCTCCTACTGGATTGATACCTTGGTTCTCAAAAACTGAGGGAAATACTTACGCTACTTTACTGTATCACCCTTTCCTCATCAAGGGAAAACCAACGCAGTGCTCAAGAGGTAGCAAGAAGGAGTTTTGGCGCCGTTGTCGGGGAGTCTACGCAAAAGTCAACATACCAAGTACCCATCACAAACTCTTATCTCCCGCATTACATTATTTGCCATTTGCCTCTCGTTTTCCTCTCCCCCACTTCACCCTTGCCATTTTATTCGCCCTCTCGCCTTTCCGTTCGCCTCTTTTTCGCTCGCTTCTTGTTTGCTCGTGTGTTGAATTGCTTGCTTATCACGATGGCTCAAGATAATACTAAATTGTGTGACTTTACCAATACCAACAACAATGATTTTCTTAGCACTCCGATTGCTCCCCTTACCGATACTGAATCTTGTGAAATTAATGCTGCTTTGTTGAATCTTGTCATGAAAGATTAATTTGCCGGCCTTCCTAGTGAAGATGTCGCTACCCATCTAAATAGCTTCGTTGATTTGTGTGATATGCAAAAGAAGAAAGTTGTGGACAATGATATTGTTAAATTGAAGCTATTTCCTTTTTCGCTTAGAGATCGTGCTAAAGCTTGGTTTTCGTCTTTGCCTAAAAATAGTATTGATTCTTGGAATAAGTGCAAAGATGCTTTTATCTCTAAGTATTTTCCTCCCACTAAGATCATCTCTCTTAGAAATGATATTATGAATTTTAAGCAACTTGATCATGAACATGTTGCACAAGCTGGGGAGAGGATGAAATTAATGATACGTAATTGCCCTACACATGGTTTGAATTTGTGGATGATTATACAAAAAATTTATGCCGGATTGAATTTTGCTTTTAGAAATCTTTTAGATTCGGCCGCGGGAGGCACTTTTATGGAAATCACTTTAGGAGAAGCTACTAAACTCCTAGATAATATTATGGTTAATTATTCCCAATGGCACACCGAAAGATCTACTAATAAAAAAGTGCATGCGATAGAAGAAATTAATGTTTTGAGTGGAAAGATGGATGAACTTATGAAATTATTTGCTACTAAAAGTGTTTCTTCTAATCCTAATGATATGCCTTTGTCTACTTTGATTGAAAATAATAATGAATCTATGGATGGGAATTTCGTTGGTAGGAATAATTTTGGTAACAACGCGTATAGAGGAAACTTTAATCCTAGGCCGTACCCTAGTAATTCCTCTAATAATTATGGTAATTCCTACAACAACTCTTATGGAAATTTTAATAAGATGCACTCTGAATTTGAGACTAGTGTTAAAGAATTTATGAATTCGCAAAAGAATTTCAATGCTTTGCTTGAAGAAAAGTTGCCTAAGATTGGTGAATTGGATAGGAACGTTGATAGAATTTCTCTTGATGTTGATTCCTTGAAACTTAGATCTATCCCACCTAAGCATGATATTAATTAGTCTCTCAAAGCCATGAGAATTTCCATTGATAAGTGCAAAGAAAGAACCGCTAGGATGCGTGCTAAGAAAGATTGCTTTGTAAAGCGTGTTCTTCTAGTTTTTGTGAGAATAAAGATGAAGATCTAAAAGTTATTGATGTGTCCCCTATTAAATCTCTTTTTCCAATATGAATCTTGATAATGATGGGACTGAATATGAGCCACCTTTACCTAGAAGGCGTTCCAAAAATTCGGAGTTTTTAGATCTTGATGCAAAAATTGGTAAAAGTGGGATTGAAGAGATCAAAACTCTAGATATTAATGAACCCACTATTTTGGATTTCAAGGAATTTAATTATGATAATTTCTCTTTGATAGATTGTATTTCCTTGTTGCAATCCGTGCTAAATTCTCCTCATGCTTATAGTCAAAATAAAGCTTTTACTAAACATATCGTTGATGCTTTGATGCAATCTTATGAAGAAAAACTTGAGTTGGAAGTTTCTATCCCTAGAAAACTTTATGATGAGTGGGAACCCACTATTAAAATTGAAATTAAAGATCATGAATGCTATGCTTTGTGTGACTTGGGTGTTAGTGTTTCCACGATTCCAAAAACTTTGTGTGATTTGCTAGGTTTCCGTGAATTTCATGATTGTTCTTTGAACTTGCACCTTGCGGATTCCACCATTAAGAAACCTATGGGAAGAATTAATGAAGTTCTTATTTTTGCAAATAGGAACTATGTGCCCGTAGATTTTATTGTTCTTGACATAGATTGCAATCCTTCATGTCCTATTATTCTTGGTAGACCTTTCCTTAGAACGATTGGTGCAATTATTGATATAAAGGAAGGAAATATTAGATTCCAATTTATGTTAAAGAAAGGCATGAAACACTTCCCTAGAAAGAAAATTAAACTACCATATGAATCTATTATGAGAGCCACTTATGGATTGCCTACCAAAGATGGCAATACCTAGATCTATCCTTGCTTTTATGCCTAGCTAGGGGCGTTAAAAAATAGCGCTTGTTGGGAGGCAACCCAATTTTATTTTTAGTTTTTTGCTTTTTGATTCTGTTTAGGAATAAATATTTGATCTAGCCTCTGGTTAGATTTATTTTTATGTTTTAATTAGTGTTTGTGCCAAGTTAAACCTATAGGATCTTCTTGGATGATAGTTATTTGATCTTGCTGAAAATTCCAGAAACTTTCTCTTCACGAAAACAATTGTTAAAAATCACCAGAACGTGATAAAATACTGATTCCAATGGATGCTGATCAATAAAAAAAATCTAGGTCTTCCTATTTTGGCTGAAGTTTTTGAGTTCCATAAGTTTGCGTTAGTTACAGATTACTACAGACTGTTCTGTTTTTGACAGATTCTGTTTTTTGTGTGTTGTTTGCTTATTTTGATGAATCTATGGCTAGTAAAATAGTTTATAAACCATAGAGAAGTTGGAATACAGTAGGTTTAACACCAATGTAAATAAAGAATGAGTTCATTACAGTACCTTGAAGTGGTGTTTTGTTTTCTTTCGCTAACGGAGCTCACGAGATTTTCTGTTAAGTTTTGTGTTGTGAAGTTTTCAAGTTTTGGGTAAAAGATTTGATGGATTATGGAACAAGGAGTGGCAAGAGCCTAATCTTGGGGATGCCCATGGCACCCCAAGATAATCTAAGGACACCAAAAAGCCAAAGCTTGGGGATGCCCCGGAAGGCATCCCCTCTTTCGTCTACTTCCATCGGTAACTTTACTTGGAGCTATATTTTTATTCACCACATGATATGTGTTTTGCTTGGAGCGTCTTGTATGATTTGAGTCTTTGCTTTTTAGTTTACCACAATCATCTTTGCTGTACACACCTTTTGAGAGAGACACACATGATTCGTAATTTATTAGAATACTCTATGCGCTTCGCTTATATCTTTTGAGCTACATAGTTTTTGCTCTAGTGCTTCACTTATATCTTTTAGAGCACGGCGGTGGTTTTGTTTTATAGAAACTATTATTCTCTCATGCTTCACTTATATTATTTTGAGAGTATTAAACAGCATGGTAATTTGCTTAAATAGGAAAATTAATCCTAATATGCTAAGTATTCAAGACTAGTAAAAACTTTCTTATGAGTGTGCTGAATACTAAGAGAAGTTTGATGCTTGATGATTTTTTTGAGATATGGAGGTAGTGATATTAAAGTTGTGCTAGTTGAGTAGTTGTGGAATTGAGAAATACTTGTGTTGAAGTTTGCAAGTCCCGTAGCATGCACGTATGGTAAACGTTATGTAACAAACTTGAAACATTAGGTGTTCTTTGATTGTCTTCCTTATGAGTGGCGGTCGGGGACGAGCGATGGTATTTTCCTACCAATCTATCCCCCTAGGAGCATGCGCGTAGTGCTTGGTTTTTGATGACTTGTAGATTTTTGCAATAGGTATGTGAGTTCTTTATGACTAATGTTGAGTCCATGGATTATACACACTCTTACCCTTCCATCATTGCTAGCCTCTTCGGTACCGTGCATTGCCCTTTCTCACATTGAGAGTTGGTGCAAACTTCGCCGGTGCATCCAAACCCCGTGATATGATACGCTCTGTCACACATAAACCTCCTTATATCTTCCTCAAAACAACCACCATACCTACCTATTATGGCATTTCCATAGCCATTCCGAGATATATTGCCATGCAACTTTCCACCATTCCGTTTATCATGACACGTTCATCATTGTCATATTGCTTTGCATGATCATGTAGTTGACATCGTATTTGTGGCAAAGCCACCGTTCATAATTTTTCATACATGTCACTCTTGATTCATTGCCTATCCCGGTATACCGCCGGAGGCATTCATATAGAGTCATACCTTGTTCTAGTATCGAGTTGTAATCATTGAGTTGTAAATAAATAGAAGTGTGATGATCATCATTCATAGAGCATTGTCCCAATAAAAAAAGAGAAATGCCAAAAGAAAAAAAGGAGGCCCAAAAAATATATAAAAAGGGACAATGCTACTATCCTTTTTTTCCACACTTGTGCTTCAAAGTAGCACCATGATTTTCATGATAGAGAGTCTCTTGTTTTGTCACTTTCATATACTAGTGGGAATTTTTCATTATAGAACTTGGCTTGTATATTCCAACAATGGGCTTCCTCAAATGCCCTAGGTCTTCGTGAGCAAGCAAGTTGGATGCACACCCACTTAGTTTCTTTTGTTGACCTCTTATGCATTTATAGCTCTAGTGCATCCGTTGCATGGCAATCCCTACTCCTTGCATTAACATCAATCGATGGGCATCTCCATAGCCCGTTGATTAGCCGCGTTGATGTGAGACTTTCTCCTTTTTTGTCTTCTCCACATAACCCCCATCATTATATTCTATTCCACCCATGGTGCTATATCCATGGCTCACGCTCATGTATTGCGTGAAGGTTGAAAAAGTTTGAGATTACTAAAGTATGAAACAATTGCTTGGCTTGTCATCGGGGTTGTGCATGATGAGAGCATTCTTGTATGACGAAAATGGAGCATGACTAAACTATATGATTTTGTAGGGATGAACTTTCTTTGGCCATGTTATTTTGAGAAGACATAATTGCTTAGTTAGTATGCTTGAAGTATTATTGCTTTTATGTCAACATTAAACTTTTATCTTGAATCTTTCGGTTCTGAATAATCATACCACAATTAAGAGGGTTACATTAAAAAATTGTGCCAAGTAGCATTCCGCATCAAAAATTCTGTTTTTATCATTTACCTACTCGAGGATGAGCAGGAATTAAGCTTGGGGATGGTTGATACATCTCCAACGCATCTATAATTTTTTATTGCTTCATGCTATATTATATTTTGTTTTGGATGATTAATGGGCTTTGTTATACACTTTTATATTATTTTTGGGACTAACCTATTAACCGGAGGCCTAGCCCAAATTGCTGCTTTTTGCCTATTTTAGAGTTTCGCAGAAAAAGAATATCAAACGGAGTCCAAACGGAATGAAACCTTCGGGAACATGATTTTCGGAACAAACGTGATCCAGAGGACTTGGAGTCTACGTCAAGAAATCAACCAGGAGAGCACGAGGCACGGGGCGTGCCCTCCACCCTCGTGGGGCCCACGTTTCTCCACCGACGTACTTCTTCCTCCTACATATACCTACGTACCCCCAAACCAACAGAAGCATCCATGAAAACCTAATTCCACCGCCGCAACCTTCTGTACCCGTGAGATCCCATCTTGGGGCCTTTTCCGGCGTCCTGCCGGAGGGGGCATTGATCACGGAGGGCTTCTACATCAACACCATGGCCTCTCTGATGATGTGTGAGTAGTTTACCTCAGACCTTCGGGTCCATAGTTATTAACTAGATGGCTTCTTCTCTCTCTTTGGATCTCAATACAAAGATCTCCATGATTCTCGTGGAGATCTATTCGATGTAATCTTCTTTTGCGGTGTGTTTGTTGAGACCGATGAATTGTGGGTTTATGATCAAGTTTATCTATGAACAATATTTGAATCTTCTCTGAATTCTTTTATGTATGATTGGTTATCTTTGCAAGTCTCTTCGAATTATCAGTTTGGTTTGGCCTACTAGATTGATCTTTCTTGCAATGGGAGAAGTGCTTAGCTTTGGGTTCAATCTTACGGTGTCCTTTCCCAGTGACAGCAGGGGCAGCAAGGCATGTATTGTATTGTTGCCATCGAGGATAACAAGATGGGGTTTATATCATATTGCATGAATTTATCCCTCTACATCATGTCATCTTACTTAAAGCATTACTCTGTTCTTTTAAACTTAATACTCTAGATGCATGCTGGATAGCGGTCGATGTGTGGAGTAATAGTAGTAGATGCAAGCAGGAGTCGGTCTACTTGTCACGGACGTGATGCCTATATACATGATCATACCTAGATATTCTCATAACTATGCTCAATTCTATCAATTGCTCAACAGTAATTTGTTCACCCACCATAATACTTATGCTCTTGAGAGAAGCCACTAGTGAAACCTATGGCCCCGGGGTCTATTTTCCATCATATTAATCTTCCAACACTTAGCTATTTTTATTGCCTTTTATTTTACTTTGCATCTTTATTATAAAAATACCAAAAGTATTATCTTATCATATCTATCAGATCTCACTTTCGTAAGTGACCGTGAAGGGATTGGCAACCCCTTTATTGTGTTGGTTGCGAGGTTTTTATTTGTTTGTGTAGGTGCGAGGGACTTGAGCGTGGCCTCCTACTGGATTGATACCTTGGTTCTCAAAAACTGAGGGAAATACTTACGCTACTTTACTGCATCACCCTTTCCTCATCAAGGGAAAACCAACGCAGTGCTCAAGAGGTAGCAGCTCACAGGGCGCCTGTAGAGGATCAGAGCAGGCACGGGGGAGGCGTGGGGCAGACGAATGGCGGCGGTGGAGCTCCGGCGTCCTGAGGAGGAAGACGACGGCGATGCAGCACTATGGGGCCGTCCCGACTCGCGTGCTTGGTCGGAGACGACGAGGCGGATGACGGGGGCCCTCCTGGTGAGCTTCTAGGTGGCGGGGAACACGGGGGCCGCGCGGGCAATGTTGGCCATGGCGACTGTCGTGGAGCTAGGCGATCCGGCGGAGGAGAGCTTCCCAGCTCCAGCTGGTGGTCCAGGAGGAAGAAGCAGTGGGCGGTGCACCTCGTAGTCAAGGTCTCGGCGCTCGGGGGTGCTAGTGGCCGCGGGATCAAGCGGTGCACGGTGACGACAGCGTCGACGAGATGCAGAGGGAGAGAACGAGCGATGGAGAGGGGAAAACGGTGGGCTAGGGTTTGGTTGCAAGGGGGGCTTGGGGTCGGCCTTATCTCCTCCGGAGCTCGGGTGGATGCCCGACATGTGTGCATCACCGGCCAGGGTGCTGGTGGATGAGCGACACGCCCTCCCCTGTGTACAGGAGAAAGGAGATGAGGACTAGGTGGGCTGGGCCATAGGCCAGAGGCCAAGTAGGCCCTTACTCTTTTCTAGTTTTCTGTTTTTATTTGAAACAGAGACAACTAGGGAAAAGTTTGGGCTACCAAAATACTTTGAAAAATTGTGGGACTAGGCCACTTAAATTCCTTGTACTGTTTGGCACTGCCATAAAAAGTTTGAGGGGCAACTGAATCCATTTGGATTTTTCACAAGTAAAATAGCATTTTAAAATGCTAAAAAGGCACTGTTTTATTTGCTATAGTCCATCTTGGCTTGGAGGTGATGTTGTTTTCCTTAACAATCATCTGTTATGGAATTTTGGCTAAATGATGAACTATTTTGCAGCAGCTTTGGTGCAACTCCATATTTCACTTGCAAATTGAATTTCATTTCAAAGTGGAATTTCAAATGATATTTGAATCAAAGTTGATCAAGCACTGTTTAGCAAAACGATCAGCTTTAATCACAGTGGGTTACTGTAGCATGACACTAGGGGTGTTACACCTTAGGAATTGAATACCTTAATTAAGTCACTCACGAAAAGAATACCTTAATTAATTAGCCGCGCGGCGACCTCCACCCAGCAGACAAACAAGCGCGATACGGCCACCCTCCCCGTGTTTGGAACGGGAGGGGCCCGGCAGGACCGCGTCTCCCCCGCTTCTCCGATAATTGAAGGAGGCTGGGAGGGTGACGCCGTACCACTCTCTGTTAGGTCGGCTGGCGGAGAGATCCCCTCTAAGGTGGGGGAGGTGGGGAGGTCGCGCGATGGGCTGCGACATGAAGCGCGCTCACTCAATAATGGAATAATAAAAACGAGCATTTGGAGTGTCTTGGGATTCGTACCTCTCAGCACAGGGCCTAATCCTTGGGTTCCTCACCGGAACCTTCTCGGACGCCTCGGACTCCCCGTTGGAGTCCGAACTATCATCAAGCAGGACCAGCTTGGCCCTGCACTGCCTCTTTTGGGCGTGGAGAGGAGCCGCCTCCTCGGCGTCATCTAATGCCGCCCTCTTCTTGGAACTAGAGGAGTTGCTCTCCTCCTCGTCCTCTTCCTGCTCCCCCTCTTGGGCGGAGGGAGCGGGAGTGTCTCCGGACTTGTGGTCCGGATGTTCCCTGGGGCGGAGGCCGTCCCTGGCCTCCAGCGTTTCTTTCTTTCTTCTTCTTGTCCTTCTTCTTTGGCGCCTTGTATGGCGGTCAGCATCTCCTCCAACAGGGTTGGCCGAGGGTCTTCAGGCAACGGGGCCGGGCTATTGATCTTTTGGGCCTTCTCAAGCCAACCCTGTGGGAGTAAAGGGATGAAAGATAAGACTTTTGGGATACGAACATCAAACTTAGAATGGATAACAACTTTATTACCTTCTTAGGGGGGTGCTCGGTGTCGAGGTCGACGTCCTCTTCTTCAGTCGACCAATCCTTTTGGGGTTTGAATAGTACCTTCCACAGCTTGTCGTGGGTAGTGCCATGGAAGTGATGCACGATGACGGGGTCTTCGGACTTGTATGCCCACATTGGGGTGTCACGTTGCTGGCAAGGGAGGAGGCGGCGACAGAGCATCACTTGGATCACATTGGTCAGCTTGGCGCCCGCTTTCTTCACGCTGACGATGCGCTTCTACAACTACTCCACCTCGTCGGGTAACCCCCAATCGAGGCTCTTCTTGGTCCATGAGGTCAACCTTGTGAGCGGTCCGGATCTGAATTCGGGGACCGCCGCCCAGGCTGTGTCGAGTGGTTCTGTAATATAGAACCACTCCTTCTGCCAAACTTTGATGGTATCTATGAACGTACCCACCGGCCACTCAACATGGGCAAGCTTGCTAACCATGGCTCGCAGTCCGCTTGCTGGCCATCGACGATCTTCGGCTTGACATTAAAAACTTCCAGCCAGCCGAAGTGTGGATGGACTCGAAGAAAAGCCTCACAAACAATGATGAAGGCTGAGATGTGGAGGATAGAATTCGGGGCTAAATCGTGAAAATCTAGCCCATAAAAGAACATCAGCCCTCGGACGAAAGGGTGGAGCGGGAAGCCCAATCCTTGGATAAAGTGGGGGACGAACACCACCCTCTTGCCATGTTGCGGCGAGGGGATGACCTAGCTCTCTTCTGGGGCACGTTGGACGACGGCGACCGGAAGATAGCCAGCGCGCTTCAGATCCTCGATATCCTTCTTGGTGACGGTCGAGGCCTCCCACTTGCCTCCCACGCCGGATCTGGCCATGGCCGAATTGAGGGAAAGGTTGAGGGGGGATTCTTGAGGGCGAAGGCGATAGGGCGCTGGAGCTCTGAAGGTTGGGAGAGGCGATGGCTAGGGGAAGGAGAAGGCGTGCTCTGATAAGGATGGTTGTTTCCCTTTTATAAGCGGCTGTAATACCTAAGGTCCTCTTATTACACCGCAAGCCTTGCCGTTTCCCGGTGCAATCGTGGCGTTGTGCGCGAAGTGGGATAACACAAATCATTAATCATATCCCTTAAAAAACGGGCACGATCTCCACCTCGATGGGGCGTGCCAATGGAGGCGCTGCCTCGAACCACGAATCGAGCATCTGCAACGGTTCGGTGTTTTTTTGACCAGGTGTGACTCTTCGCTGAAAAGTTGTCATACGAGGACACTGTTCACATTCGGGTGGTTGGCCTCTGCGGCTCAGATGCCGAGCATTGTTTGGTTAGCACATGGCCGGATTCCAGCTGAGCAGCCCTTGGAGCTCACCTGAAGGATATTATGCCGAACATAGAGAAGGGGAGGAACTTACCCCGCAAGCCGAAGACCTCGGGTGGATCAAGATCCCAAGACACGATGAAGCACCGGCGATTGGAGGCTAGTTCGGGGGCTACTGAGGGAGTCCTGAATTAGGAGGTCCTCGGGCAGCTGGCCTATCTCTCGTGGGCCGGACAGGTGGGCCGCTTTGCCGAGAGACACTCCCTCCCTTGGTGACCATCGTGGCTACATTGTTTCTCCTGCCCCCATCTTTCAATGCAGAAGTATATAAACAACAGCATGGGCCAACGCCACAATCCGTTTTCTATGCTCGACGTGTGCAACTACTCATTTATGCAGCTAACTAACTCACCCATTCTCTCGGCTCCAACAAACTAAACGGCTTGCCAGGTCACCTGACTCAACCTCTCAAGTATAGTTGCGTGTGTGTTCTTGAGAGGCCCGACCTTGTCCCCGGGCAGGGCCTGGCCCTAGATTTTGGGCCTGATGGCCTGGCCGGGCTTGGGCTTGTCATTTTTGCAATTTAAGGAAGAGGCCCAGCCCGAGGCTCGACGGGTTTTTTGACTGACAAGCCGGGCTCGGGCCTAACAACTAGGCCTGATGGTCGAGCCGGGCCGGGCCTAGGTTTTCTACTTCGGACTTTGTTAGGCCCGGCCTGAAGCCCGGCTCGGCCCGAGTTATGGCCAGGTATACTGTGAGCAAGAAGGGAGCGTAAAATCCCAGGGAGGAGCATAAAATCCTCTGGGAGCGTAAAATCCAGTTGAGAGAGAAGAGAGGGCTAGCATGTTGTAGCTCCAACAAAATTCATAAGTCCATTTCTTTTAGAAAGCCCAATTTTCGAGCCTTCCAGTAAAGTCCATTTTTAGAAGTAAACTTGAACCGGCTTATAGATTATTATACAGTTTTGCTAGAACTCATCTAGATGAGATATAGTTTGGACTCATTCATCTTTTATAGCCATTGGATGTGATGCTATAAGATGCGTGTGTGCTGACGTGGGTTGTATCTGTTTTTGTTTTCAAGGTGAATGAGACCAAATTATATCTCATCTAAATGAGTTCTAGGCACTCCCATTATTATAAGCTAAGAGTTGCTTCAAAGAAGTGGCCGTAGGTGTTGAGGTTGAGGCTTTGAGCATATGATGCAAGATTCGCAGCATCTTTATATCCTGCCGTGCAGGGAAAACTATATACGACAAATAACTAGTCAAACTCAAACCCAGATGACACGGTAATCATTCGGCATCAAATCGAGCCAAAAGTCCTGTAGTGACGCGACAAGCGAGTTCAGAACAACCTGAGCTTCGAAGTTGACTGGCGGTTCGGTCGGCTCCTCCGTGTCCAACGTCGCTGTCGCGTCCCGCCTTTGGCTTCCCCCTCTTCCCACGGGCCACGGCGACGCGCCACCGTCTCCCTCCCGTCCCCCGGGTCCAAAGTCTCCTCTACATATGAGCTAGTAGAATAGTTGAAACCCGCGCGTCGTCAACCGCAAGTTCCTGGTGCGAGCTCCAGGAAGCGAGGAGGAGCTAGCGACGATCGATCGATCGATGGAGGTGGCGGTGGCTGTGGAGGAGAACACTAGGAAGGTGTTCGTCGTGGTGCCGGCGGAGCGCAGGGCGGGGCGGTCGACGCTGTCGTGGGCTCTCGGCCATCTCTGCGGCGGAGCCACCACGGTGGTCGTCACGCACGTGCACGTCCCGCCGCAGATGATCCCCGTCAGTACGTGCTCGCCTTCATCTCGCATGCATTTGTTCCAGCCGGCACCTGCGAGCGCATCGTCGCTGACCTTTTCTTTCCTTGCTTGATTATCCATCTCAGTGGGAGCCAAGTTCCATGCCAGCAAGCTGAGCTCGGAGCAGGTGAGCTCCTTCAGAAGGATGGAGCGCGACAAGGCGGACAAGATGCTGGACGACTACGTCCATCAGTGCCGGAAAACCAAGGTACTCCGTCTCCGTTCCTTCCGGTTGAATGCTGAAACGTTTTCCATTTCTTCAACACTCAGCTTCTTAACACAAGGTTGAAAGGTTTCATCTGCTTATCAGCTTGCACAATGTCTGTAAACTCCAGGTGAGGTGTGAGAAGCTGGTGATCGAGAAGGAAGATGTCGCCTCCGGCCTCGTCGAGCTCATTGGCTTGTGCGGGATCACCGAGCTGGTGGTTTCGGCTGCCGCGGACCGGCAGTACTCCACGTATGATATCCTCCTGACACTGACAGAACTCTGTTTCTTGCAAATTCAGACATGCTCTGTATGTTTTTATAAGTTTTAACAAAAAGATGATCATTCAGAAGTGCAAGTTCCTTGTTTTTGGTTACAGAAAACTGGACAGACCTGTCTGCAGGACAGCAGCATCGATAATGCAGAGAGCTGGTCCATCGTGCAAGATCTGGTTCGTCTGCAAGGAGCAGTTAATCTGCACCCGGTAAATAAAAATCTGATGTCACAGCTTTCTATTTTTTTTCTACTGGTGACACTAATCGAAAACGGTGTTTCCAAAATCTATGAGACAGAAACCTTAGGAAACTGACTCGGATTTCCACTGTAGGGAAACGAAAGTAGAGATTGCATCATCTGCTGTCACTGCACCGTTGCTCCCTAATCCTGGCCATGAAGTCCTTCGTTTGTCAACTCACCAGGAAGAGGTGAGTGAGATCATTCAACAACTTCTCCTGAATTTTCAAACACTGCTTTTTGCAAGAATGTCAGGATGGCACGCTTCTGAACTTTGTTCTCTCTTCTAGCATGATGATGACAGTGAGGTTGAATTGGGGTTCCATGACGAGCTGAGAGAGGCATGCAGAGCAGCCGAGGACCTGATGAACAGAGCTCTGAGCGAATCCCACAGGCGCCAGAAGGCAGAGGAAGAAGTGGCCTCATGTCTCCAGAAAGTACAACCCCTTGTCATAAACCCAAATTCATCATAAACTAGCCAATTCCAGTTGGAAACATTTTTTTGATTCGAGACCTTGCATCGCAGGCCAAAGAACACGAGGAGCTGTACCTGGAGGAGGTGAAGAGAAGGAAGGAGCTCGAAGCAGCCCTGGCGAGAGCAGAGAAAGAAATTTCAGAGCTACGACAGGCAATCCAGCGGGACACGGCCGAGGAGGAATCCGAGGAGGCGACGGCGACGATATCGTCCCTGGGACAGCAAAGCACGAGCAAGGAAGAACCGGAGGCGGTGCTCTGGCACTGCCAGTGTCAGTGCCAGAGGAAGCTGGCCGCCGCGTCGTCTCCGTCGTCGGTCATCATACCATGGTCGCCCCGTGCCGACGAAGACGGGTTCACCTGCGAAGCCGGCGTGGCCGGGTGTTGCTGGCTCGACGGGATGCCGTCGCCCGAAGGCGTGGCCGTCGCCAGCGTCGCCCTACCGCTCGCGCGCCCCAGTTTTACCCTCCGTGCCGCGGTCCAGGTCTCCAGGAATACATGAGGCGGCAGCAGCAGCAGCAGCGGTGCCCGTTTCCTTGAATCGCCTTGGCAGCTTCTCCTTAGATTTTTCTTCGTCCTTCGTTTGCAAAAATCGCTTGTATATATACACGGGCACTCACATACGGGAACATTTTCAAAACATTAAATAAGTTATTTATTTTAGAAATGCAGTACAAACGCGGACGCTCACATACGGGAACGTCGCCTCTCACTGAACGCACATCACCGGAACATATGAAATAAATCCAGTAAAATGTGAGCACCCACTTGAACCTACGTGGGCTTGGTTTCAACTAAAGGAACCTGAACATCTGGGCTACACTCGATTTTGGAAAAACGAGGAAAATTCTAAAATTATGTAAAAAATAAGAAAAAGAATTAGGAGGACTCATGTAAAAGAATCAACAAATATGGTTAATTTCCACAGTGTTCCTAAGTCATCTGTGTTCACTTTCCTAGTTTTCCAATAGGGCCTTTAAAAAACAATTCTTCTTAAAAAAAAATTGTTTTAAACACCGATTTTTTTTCAAGGATAAGTCTAAGATGGATGCCCGAATAGCATATAAGAAAGGGCCAAGATACTAGGTACATCGTTGTCGTGGCAGTCTCAACACGAAGGCAGACAAAGAACTAGCCAACTACTCGTTACATGACCATCCGTCCACAAACCTGAGCGACCAGGTAAGCCACGTCACTCTCAAGTTCACCCCCTACCCCTTAATATTTTGCAATACCATCAATGCCATAGAGCGCGGCTTCATTGAACACCACGTCGTTTATGTGAGTCCACAAGCTCCATAAAATGAGCAAGATCGAAGTCTTTATGTCGCTAGTGAGCACACCCACATCCTTCTTTCTAGCCCACCACTCTACAAGGTCACTGTGTGTCACAGGAACCCATCCAGGCTTATCTTAGTGCATTAAGATTGTCGTTCGAACCTCTCTCGTGAGCAAACATCCGAGAAGAATATGTTGTAGCGTCTCCCCTCATGAGCGCAAAGCAGTCATGTTGCCTGACAAGGCAACCCTTGTCATCCCAAACCATCGGCAGTCCAACACCGATCACGGCTGCCAACCACTGAAACACCTTACATGTCATAGATTCCTTCGATCTCTAGATGGTTTACGCTCTTGGCCATTGTTGGCGTCCCCCAAGGAGCGCTCAATATGCCGAGTTAGCCGGGAAGTCCCCATCCTTCTCCCATGCCCATACTAGGCAGTCCTCTGCATCGTTATCCCGCTGAATGCCCTCCAACTTGTATCCAAGCAACAGGAACTCGCGAAGTGTCGAGGCCAACATGTGTTGGATTGACATCTTCCACACCAACATCCACCAAGCCCATCTCTTACCAATCGACATGCGTGAACATTATGATTTTTCAAGTATAGTTTTATATTCTTACTGTCTGTTTTGCGACTGTAATTAATTTTTGGTAAAATCATTCCAAAGTTTATTGTTTTACTCCAGTGCCTTTTGTTGGAAATATGGCCTAGAGGCAATAATAAATGGTTATTATTATATTTCTTTGTTCATGGTAATTGTCTATTATTCATGCTATAATTGTATTGTCCGGAAATCGTAATACATGTGTGAATACATAGACCACAAAGTGTCCCTAGTAAGCCTCTAGTTGACTAGCTCGTTGATCAACAGATAGTCATGGTTTCCTGGCTATGGACATTGGATGTCATTGATAACGGGATCACATCATTAGGAGAATGATGTGATGGACAAGACCCAATCCTAAGCATAGCATAAAAGATCGTGTAGTTTCGTTTGCTAGAGCTTTTCCAATGTCAAGTATCTTTTCCTTAGACCATGAGATCGTGCAACTCCCGGATACCGTAGGAGTGCTTTGGGTGTGCCAAACTTCACAACGTAACTGGGTGACTATAAAGGTGTACTACGGGTATCTCCGAAAGTGTCTGTTGGGTTGGCACGGATCGAGACTGGGATTTGTCACTCCGTGTGATGGAGAGGTATCTCTGGGCCCACTCGGTAAGGCATCATCATAATGAGCTCAATGTGACTAAGGCGTTAGTCACGGGATCATGCATTGCGGTACGAGTAAAGAGACTTGCCGGTAACGAGATTGAACAAGGTATTGGGATACCGACGATCGAATCTCGGGCAAGTAACATACCGATTGACAAAGGGAATTGCATACGGGATTGACTGAATCCTCGACATCGTGGTTCATCCGATGAGATCATCGTGAAAGATGTGGGAGCCAACATGGGTATCCAGATCCCGCTGTTGGTTATTGACCGGAGAGGCGTCTCGGTCATGTCTGCATGTCTCCCGAACCCGTAGGGTCTACACACTTAAGGTCCGGTGACGCTAGGGTTGTAGAGATATATGTATGCGGAAACCCGAAAGTTGTTCGGAGTCCCGGATGAGATCCCGGACGTCACGAGAGGTTCCGGAATGGTCCGGAGGTGAAGAATTATATATAGGAAGTCCAGTTTCGCCCACCGGAAAAGTTTCGGGGGTTATCGGTAATGTACCGGGACCACCGGAAGGGTCCCGGGGGTCCACCGGGTGGGGCCACCTATCCCGGAGGGCCCCGTGGGCTGAAAGTGGAAGGGAACCAGCCCTTAGTGGGCTGGGGCGCCCCCCCTTGGGCCTCCCCCCATGCGCCTAGGGTTGGGAACCCTAGGGGGGGAGTTCCCCCTTGCCTTGGGGGGCAAGGCAACCCCTTCCCCCCTTGTGGCCGCCGCCCCCCTTGAGATCTCATCTCTTGGGGCCGGCGCCCCCCCAGGGGGCCTATATAAAGGGGGGGGAGGGAGGGCAGCACACAACAGCCTTGGGCGCCTCCCTCCTCCCCTGCAACACCTCTCTCTCTCTCGCAGAAGCTCGGCGTAGCCCTGCCTGAGACCCGCTACATCCACCACCACGCCGTCGTGCTGCTGGATCTCCATCAACCTCTCCTTTCCCCTTGCTGGATCAAGAAGGAGGAGACGTCGCTGCACCGTACGTGTGTTGAACGCGGAGGTGCCGTCCGTTCGGCACTCGGTCATCGGTGATTTGGATCACAGCAAGTACGACTCCGTCATCCACGTTCATTGGAACGCTTCCGCTCGTGATCTACAAGGGTATGTAGATGCACTCCTTTCCCCTCGTTGCTAGTATACTCCATAGATGCATCTTGGTGAGCGTAGGAAAATTTTAAATTATGCTACGATTCCCAACACCTTTTATTTTCGTTGTGTCAACAAGGTTGCTTAATCTACAGAACCGCTATTATACTATCAATCATTTTTTAAAAACATTTGGATCAATTAACCAAATCAGCAGTACGAATGACTCTTGAAAACAATGAAATTACACGAGGCAACTGTTTCTTCCTCTCGAACGTGTCGATGGTGGCATGGTGCGTCACCACAAGCTGCTCCTACACCAGAGCCAATGTAACATTGTTGACCGTAGACGGGGATCATCAAGGGCACAACCTTTGCTGGATCATTGTCCATGAGAAGAAGTTGTCACAACTGGAAGAGTCGTGGACCTCAGAGCCCAACCTTATCAAATCTTGCAACCCACACACCCGCACCTCTTGGAGTTGAGGGTGAGCACTTTTTACCGGTTTCTAAGTCGGGAGCGATAGCGAAGCCGCCTATAGGAGTTGAAGGATGAAAGTACGTCAGACCAGATGAGCCTTTGCGCCGGAGGACCCAACTACGAGCAGCCGCCACAATAATAAACCTGCAAAACCAAGCCTCACCATTCAGGACAAACTACATGAATTTACGTCCACAAAATATTGATGCCTCCATAGAAAACACAATTGAGATGTGAATGTTGGATGATGAATGATTGGTTGGGTAAACGCCACCACAAACATCTATGATGCGTTACCGATGAAGACTTTATTGTACGCCCTGTCATCACCGCTGAAAGGTATAAAACGATGCATATCGAAGGCCTATCTAAAAACTCCAAAACAGGAAAACTACATATCCACCTAGTAAACCAGGGCCTCCTTGCACTCCCACACCACACAACCGACGAAGGAGGGACCGGCGATCTACTGATGATGAATGAGAGGTAATACAAACCCTCTAAGATCACCACTCAATGGGGTTAGGAGCGGAAGGTTTCGTGTCGATCAAACTTATTTGAGTTGGGCCTGGTACCAAATCAATCTTCTGAAAAGTCAAGGGTTATATCGTTAGCCTTTTAGAAAAATTGAATAAAAATAGGCAAAATTTGAGGCATCGGAAATAAACTTTAAATATTTCTTCTTGCGAAACCAAAGTTTGAGCGTCCTGAAAATAATAAAAGTCGTATTTCGCAAGTGTAAAAAAAGGGAGTATTTTGTAAAAATAAATAAATAATAAGAGTAATAAAAGTTCGATCTTGTCATCAGGGTACTCAGTTTGGCCCCCAAAGCGGCGCAAGCCTTGAGGGACCTGACCACCTTCTCTCTTCCTCTCGCCGTGCCGCGCGGGGCAACACCCAAACTCGTCCCAAATTCCGATCTCCCACGCCGCCGTCCTTTACCGCCGTCGACGAGGTTGGTGGACCGGACGCCATCCGCGGACGCGCCAAACCTGCCTAACCCAACCACAAAGGTGCCGCCTTTTCCAAGTTTATTCCCGTCCATCTTCGTTCGCTCGTTTTTTTTCCTCCTCCCGTCGCTGTTGTTTGATCCGTCCCGTCTCTGTTGGTGGCAGGCTAGGGTTGCGCTCCGCGCGCCGCCGGGGCTCGCGATGGACGACAGCGCCATTGGCGAGAAGCGCCTGCTGGAGACGGAGGATCGGGAAAGCCCGGGCGGAGTCGCCGAGGAGGAGGTGGGGGGCGCGCAGGTCGGTGCCGAACCGGCGCCCGATGCGGCCGCCGCGGAGGTGGGTGGTAGCGGCGAGATCTTGGATGCCAGAGAAGGGGACGCGGCCGAGGGGGTTGTGCAGGCGCAGGAGGGTGGCGGCGGCGAGGTTGTGGAGGTCAGACAAAGGGACGTCGGTGTCGAGGAGGTGGTGTCTGATGTGGCCTGGGCTGAGGCGACCATGGATCCATCGGTAAGCTATGATCAACAGGCTGCTTGGAACGGAGTAGCGCAGAGGAACGGGCCGCCGACGGCGGTGGAGTCCGACGAGGACGCTGATCTGTTTGTGGAGGTAGAGCAGCAGGAGCTGGCTGGTTCAGATCAGAGCGAGGAGTTTTTCCACAATGCTCAGGCTTCGGTGACCGGAGAATCTGTCGCTGCTGAGTGCGAGGCAATTGAGGATTACAGGCCTGCCGAGATTGGTGTCGAGGATGATGCGCACGATGAGCATCGGGAGCGCTTAGAGGAGGAAGCCATGTTGGAAGCCATCAGGCAGTGTGTGACAGATGCTGTTTTGGCTGAACATCTCGATGAGGAACCTGAGAAGGGCAGGGAAGATGTTCCTGCCTGTGATAGCAATCCTGAGCTCCCCATGAACTCTAGTGAACCTGAACAGGTTCAAGAAGCTATGTTGGTTGATCAGAGCAAAGAGCAGCCAGAATATAGCAAGGGAGATACTGCTGCCCGTGATAGCAAGCTTGTGGTCCCTACACAATCTGGAGGCGAGCCTGATGTGGTGGTCGAGGAATTGGATGATTCAAACTCCTCTGATGATGAGAATAAGGCTAGCTCTGCTCCTGCACGATCCTCTAGTGCTGCAGCAGGTCAGGCTAATGGCCCCTCTTTGCTGTCTCGTCCTGCTGGCCTTGGATCATCGTCTTCCTTGTTGCCTCCGGCCCGACCTGTTCAGCAGGTCCGTGCTAATGGACCAGTCGCTGTGGACAGGGACGCTCGGCAGGATACTGAATCTGCTGCGGATGATGGAGATGAGAATGATGAAATCCGGGAGAAGCTCCAGATGATCCGGGTTAAGTTTCTGCGTCTTGCTAACAGGTTTGGTCAAACGCCTCACAATATGGTGGTCTCACAGGTTCTTTACCGGCTCGGGCTGGCAGAACAGATTAGAAGAAATGGTCGTGGTGTTTTTAACTTTGACCGAGCACAAGAGATGGCAGAACGGCTTGAAGCTGCTGGAAATGAGCCCCTTGATTTATCATGCACCATATTGGTTCTTGGTAAAACTGGGGTTGGCAAGAGTGCTACTATAAATTCAATTTTCGATGATGTCGAGCTAGAGACTGATGCTTTTGAAGCCAGCACCAGAAAAGTTCAAGAAGTAGTTGGTATGGTTGAGGGAATCAAAGTAAAAGTGATCGATACACCTGGCCTTTCATCCTCATCTTCAGACCAGCACTACAACCAGAAAGTTCTCAATTCTGTGAAGAAACTTGTGAGCAAAAACCCTCCTGATATTGTTCTTTATTTTGACCGACTGGATCTGCAGAGCAGGGACTATGGTGATGTACCTCTGTTGCAGACCATTAGCAAAGTTTTTGGAGCCTCGGTCTGGTTCAATGCTATAGTAGTGTTAACTCATGCTGCATCTGCACCACCAGATGGACCAAATGGAATTCCTCTGAGTTATGAGATGTTTGTCACCCAGAGGTCTCATGTAGTCCAGCAAGCTATAAGGCAGGCGGCTGCTGATGTTCGTCTTATGAATCCAGTCGCCCTGGTGGAAAACCACTCGGCTTGCAGGGCAAATAGGTCAGGCCAGAGAGTGTTGCCAAATGGACAAGTCTGGAAGCCACAGTTGCTCTTGCTCTGCTTTGCGTCCAAGGTTTTAGCAGAGGCTAATTCGTTTCTCAAGTTGCAGGATAGCCCCGCTGGTAAAACTTCTAGCACGAGGGTTGCTCCACTTCCTTTCCTCCTCTCTTCACTTCTTCAGTCTCGAGCTCCGCTGAAGTTGCCCGAGGAGCAGTTTGGTGACGATGATGATCTTGAAGATGATTTGGCAGATGATTATGGTTCAGATGATGGTTCAGACTATGATGACCTGCCTCCTTTTAAGCGCCTTACTAAGGCTCAACTTTCAAAGCTCAACCATGCGCAGAGGAAGGCATACCTTGAGGAACTAGACTACAGAGAGAAGCTGTTCTACAAAAAACAGCTGAAAGAGGAACATATGCGTCGTAAAATGATGAAGAAGATGGCAGCAGAGGCCAGGGCCAGGGAAGATGATTTCGGTAACAACAGTGTTGATGATGATGGCAGTACTCCGACCAATGTTGCTGTGCCTATGCCTGACATGGTATTGCCCTCGACTTTTGATTCTGACTATCCTAGCCATCGCTACCGTTTTCTGGATACGCCAAGTGAATGGCTTGTGAGACCTGTGCTGGAGACCCAGGGATGGGATCATGATGTGGGTTATGAAGGTCTGAACGTTGAGAGATTATTCGCTGTCAAAGGTAAAGTGCCTCTGTCTGTGTCTGGCCAGCTAACAAAAGACAAGAAGGACAGCTCCCTCCAAATGGAGGTTGCAAGTTCTGTTAAGCACGGCGAGGGTAAAACTTCTTCAGTGGGGCTTGATTTGCAGTCTGTTGGCAAGGACATGGCGTACACAATTCGTGGCGAGTCGAGATTCAAGAACTTCAAGCGCAATAACACGGCTGCTGGGATATCTGCGACGCTGCTTGGAGATACTTTATCAGCGGGTGTGAAGATTGAAGACAGACTGATAGTGAACAAGCAGCTGAGGCTTCTAGTAAGCGGTGGGACTATGAGCGGGAAAGGAGACGCTGCGTATGGCGGACGTCTGGAAGCCACATTGAGAGACAAGGACTACCCGATTGGGCGCATGCTTTCCACCCTCGCTATCTCCGTCGTGGACTGGCACGGGGATCTCGCCGTCGGGTGCAATGCCCAGTCTCAGATCCCTGCTGGAAGGTCTAGCAACCTGATTGCCAGTCTGAACGTGAGCAACAAGGGGACCGGGCAAGTCGGCATCCGCCTGAACAGCTCCGAGCACCTGCAGATCGCGCTCCTCGCCCTCGTGCCTATATTCAAGAACGTCAGGAAGTTACTGGACAGCTACTATGAATCTGTCTAGTGCCTGCGTAGGCCTGAATAGGCACTCGGCGGGAAGATCCTTAGGATTAATGCAAGCATAAATCGGAACCATACATTTGTTTTTTGTTTTTTTCAATCTTTGCCAGCTTTGTAAGAAAAAATGTTGTTTTCCTGAGCTCTCTCCGGTGAAGTGAAGCTGAATTTTGCGATGCATACATGTCTGGTGTCCGTTGGCAACCTGCTGGTGCTGCCTTTTTGTAGTTTCTGATATGCAAAGCTGCTGCTGTATTATACAATACCTGCTTCTCGCATCTGAACTGGAACGATTTTTTAAAAACGGAGACATAAGCTTTGCCTCATCCATTAATTAATTGAGAAGAATAGACTTTGTTAGACATCACTCTCATCCATTAATTAATTAAGGTGAATAGAGTTTGTTATACACCACCAAGGTTACAAAACGGCCATTACTGGTGGCATTATGTTTTCTACTCTATCCGTCTCATAATATAATATAAGATGCCATAATATAAGATGGTTTTGCAAGTTAACCATTGTTAGAGTACGTAATGGGCCTAATGGCCTGGGCTGGTGGTATAGCCTGTTAGTCTTAGAGTTAATTATATATAAAGGTCGCTTGCTTAGGGGTCAAGTAAGCCTTGCTTTTAGAGTTAATTATAGATAAGGGTCGCTTGCTTAGGGAGAGTAAGCCTTGTTTGGGAATCAGTAAACCTCTATATATAAAGAGAGGAGATGTATCAATCTAATCAAAGCAAGAATTAAGAAGGAAATTCCTTCCCTCTTGCCCTGCCGTGGGCAAAAAGGGCCCCGGTCGGCCCTCTTGCGCCCTCCTTCTAGCAGCGCCATAACGATTTGGTATCAGCTAGCTTTGGTTCGATCATGTCTTCACCGCCGCCCAACCCGTCTCTTCCACTGCCGGGACCCTACGTCGCGCCCACCCCCGCCGTCCTCACCCCGGAGGAGGTGGCGTTGCGGGACCTAACCCAGGCGGTCCAGGAGATCCGCATGTTCTTGGCCGGGTCCTACGGCCCGCACCCGACTGCGCCACCCATCGCCACCACCGCGCCGCCGTGGCATCCGCTGCACCAAGCGGCCTTCGCCGCGCTTGCCGGGCCGCTGCAGCAGCCGCTGCAACTGCCATCCACCGCCCCGCCCTGGCTGCAGTGGCAGCCGCCGCTCCTGGCGGCCTCTGTCGCGCCCGGCG
>NC_057796.1:299805452-299846142 GCF_018294505.1 Triticum aestivum
TGCAGCTGCCATCCACCGCCACGCCTTGGCTAAAGTGGCAGCCGCCGCGCCCGGCGCTCCGCTGCAGCAGCCACCGCCGGTCAGCTCCGGCCCCGCATCGACCACGCCGGCGGGAGTCCCGATCCATCAGATCAAGTTCTCGCCGTCGCCGTTACCGCTTCCACAGGGCGTCCCCATCCAGCAGATCAAGTTCTCGCCGTCGCCGTCACCGCTTCCGGCTTGGATCACTACCCGCCACGTGTCGGCGGCGGTGAGGCTGCAGGCTGCTGCCCGCTGCCTCCTAGCGTGTCGGCGTGTGCGGGAGATGCGTGGTCTGCAGCTGCCGCTCCTCCCAGCTACGTTTCGCTGCGCAACGGATCTCGATTTCGTCCGCTACGTCGGGGATCTTTGGCATGCAGTTTTCCCCGCGGGCAGCGACCTCAAAGTCTGCGACATCGGCAGTTGGGGGGGGGGCGCACCCCTCCTCGTCATTTTCCATCGCAAGCCCTCCACTCTTCTCTGTGCGGTGCAGACCAACAGTCGTCTGGCGGGGAGAAGGAAGGGTGTCACCAACAGGAGAGCACCGCATAGCACCACTGCATTCCGCCGGCCGCCGTGGGGGCGTCTCTGCTGGTCGCTCTTGCGACCACTTCCAGGTGGCCATACACATACACTCCTTCTGCCCAAATGGTGTGCATGGGATCCAGGTGGCTGTACACGTGTGCACGTCCGACGTGCGGATGATGTCCACTTTTTGTTAAGGGGTCCAAAATAAATCGTCCCACTCCATTTCAGGTTAAGAGTAATAAAACAAGCCGAGATGTAAAAGGCTTGTTTTTAGGTGTTAGGTTTGTGTTGCGTCGAGTCATGGTTATAAGTTGGTTAGGCCACAGCTCGAGGACAAGCTGCATGTCCAGGTGGGGTGTAGTGTTAGAGTACGTAATGGGCCTAATGGCCTGGGCTGGCGGTATAGCCAGTTAGTCTTAGAGTTAATTATAGATAAGGGTCGCTTGCTTAGGGGTCGAGTAAGCCTTGTTTGGGAGTCAAGTAAACCTCTCTATATAAAGAGAGAATATGTATCAATCTAATCAAGCAAGAATTAAGAAGGAAATCCCTTCCCTCTTGCCCGGCCGTGGGCAAAAAGGCCCCCGGTCGGCCCTCTCGCGCCCTCCTTCTAGCAGCGCCATAACAACCATCCCATAATATAAGACATTTTTTAAGTTAGTTAACTTGTAAAAACATCTTATATTATAGGACGGAGAAAGTATTTTTTTCACCCGCAATAATAGTCTAGCTTCCCTTTCGATGGTGCTGAAGATGATGGGTGCCTGTGTTGACTTGTGCCGGAACACACAGGAGTTTCTCTCTTTTCAGATGATCCAACCAACTTGCATGGTGACGTGTGTCCCTTTTTTTAGCTCTCCGCCCTCTGGCATTTATTCAATAATAGGTGAAGGCATGTCTGATTGCAAAATAGCGATAAGATAGCCAGGGATTGCATCAATGTTTAAAACTGAAAAGTTCAAATCTAGTGTGCTGAGTATATGTGTTATGTGCATACTGTGTATTGGGCTCACCTCCTAGTTTCTTGTATAGTTGAATTCGTGGTCCACCGTTGTACATCATATATACGTGCGATTGCACCTGATCAATACATCGTGCAATTCCATGATCATACATGGTAAGGTTTCAACCCTAGCTTCCGCTCCCTCCGCCGCCGCCGCGCAACCCTCCTGCGCCGCCGCCGCACCCCTTTCGTCGCGCCGCCGCTGCGCTCCCTCCATCGCTGCTGCACTCTCCCTTTGCCGCCGCCGCCTAGTCAGCCGCCGCCGCGACCCCCTGCAGCCGCTGTCACTAGCCCCTAGCGACGCCGCCACCACCCAATCTCGCCGCCGCCGCATCCCCTAGCCGCCGCCGCACCCCTCCCATGCAGCCGCCACCCCCTAACCCTAACCCTAGCCGCACCCTCCTCCCGCCGCCATGTCTTCCATCACTTCCTCCGGCTCCAACCCTTTCGCCAACACCAACCCCCCTCCCGATGCCGCCGACATCCGCAACCTCAACATCTACGAGCGGGTTCTGTTCCGCCTTGCTCAGACGGACTCTTCCTACTACGCGTGGAAGACGTACTTCTCCCTCGTGTTCGGGAGTACAACCTCCTCGACCACGTGGACGACTCCGTCGACTCCAGCCTCGTGCCCACGCACCATGAATGGTCCACCATCGACGCCACACTCATCCAGTGGTTCTTCCTCATCATCTCGCCGGACCTGTTTTCCACGGTCGCGCAGGACGGTGATGACGCCCTCGCCGTTTGGACCAAGCTGAACGGACTCTTCACTGACAGTCGTCTCCAACGTCGCATTTTTTGCAGCAAGAGTTCTTTGGATGCCACCAGGACAACTCCTCTGTCGCCGTCTCAAGACTCTCGCTGGCGAGCTCCGCGATATCGGCGCGAAGATCAATGACGATCTCCTCCTCAGCGCGCTCACCGCCGGTCTCAATGAGGATTTCGGCAACGCCGCGGCGAACCTCACGCTCATCCCCGAGCCCTCCTTCGCAAAGTCCGTGGCTTACCTCCGGCTGGAGGAGCGTCGGATGAAGCAGGTTAAGGCACGGGCCATCCACACCGTCCTCGCTGCCGGCACCACTCGCGGCGATCCTCCACCACCACCCGCCGCCCCCGCCGCCCTCCACAGCCGCGGCAGCAGCCGCCCTACCCGCAGTAGCAGCCACCGCCGCTGCCCCTGCCGCCACCCCCTATGGCGCGCCCGCTCCACCCGCGCCCCCTGCTGATCGGTGCCGGGGAGGCCGGCGCGGTGGCCAGCAGCAGCAGCACCAGGCGCCCGATCTCCTCATCACCAGCAGCAGTCGCAGCAGGTGCCTTCCCCATGGGCTGGCGGGTACAATCCGTGGACCGGCTTGTCCACGCATACACCATGCGGGTCCCACGGGCGCCGTCCCCAACTCTTCCGGTGCCACGTCCCTCGGCGCATCACGCATACTACGCGGTTACGCAACCCTATGGAGGTTACCCACCGCCGCTGCTGAGTGGTGGCTACAGCTTCCCGATGGCATCCCGTCACCTACGCCGGCGCTGCCACCGGCGCCTTGGGACCCAGCGTTACTCGCCGCGCTGCACACCGCTCCTTCGCCGAACAACAACACTGGAGGCGGTGATTGGTACATGGACACCGGGGCCACTGCTGACATGTTCGCTCATCCTGGTAATCTTGCCTCTTTCTCTCCCGTCACCACCGCCCACCGCATCATTGTCGGTGACGGTTCCACCCTCCCCATCACACATGTCGGGCACACTTCTTTTCCTTCTAATTCCATGCCTTTGTCTTTGTCTAACATTCTTGTGTCACCTCATGTTATTAAAAATCTTATTTCCATTCATTGTTTCATCCGTGAAAATCCTGTTACTGTTGAATTTGACGAGCTTGGTTTTTGTGTCAAGGACGCTCTAACCAGGATGGTACTTCACGGATGTGACAGCCCCGACGAGCTCTATCCGGTGCACCAGCCTTCCTCCACCACCACCGCACCGGTCGCTCTCTCCGCTGGTGTTGATCTCTGGCACGCTCGTCTGGGTCATCCCAACCCTGTCAGTCTTCGTCATATTCTTAGGAGTTTCAGTTTCAGTTGTAATAAGATAGAGGATCATACCTGTCATGCTTGTTGTGTTGGCAAACACGTTCGTCTTTCGTTTAATAACTCCACCACCATTGCTTCTTTTCCTTTTCAGTTGATTCATAGTGATGTGTGGACCTCTCTAGTTCCTAGTAATTCGGGCTATTTATATTATCTGGTTATCCTTGATGATTATTCTCATTATGTGTGGACTTTTCCTTTGCGACGAAAGTCGGATGCACTTTCGACCCTGATGGCTTTTTACTCCTACGCTAGCATGCAATTTGGGCGTCCCATTCTTGCTCTTCGGACATACAATGGAATAGAGTTCAACAATCTTGCCTTCCGCACTTTTCTGTCGCATCATGGCACAATTTTTTGTCTCATTTGCCCATATACTTCACAACAAAACGGTTGAGCCAAACGCGTCCTTCGCACTCTGAATGACTGCGTTCGCACGCTCTTGTTTCATGCCAACGTGCTGCCTCGCTTATGGCCGGACGCCCTTGCTACCACATCGCTCCTTCTTAACCCCCGGCCATGTCGCCCACGGTGGAACTACGCGCCTCATCATCTCCTCTTCGGTACGCCACCCTCTTATGAAGGTCCGCGTATCTTCGGGTGTTTATGTTATCCTAGCACTACCGACACTTCTCCTCATAGACTTGCACCACGTTCTATTGCATGCATCTTAATCGGCTACCTTCCAACTCCAAGGGCTATCGGTGCTACGATCCCGTCACCCATCGCATGTTCACTTCCCAGCACGTTTACTTTGATGAGCATGTGTTTCCGTTTCAGCAGGTACCTCCGGCCGTCTCTCCATCACCAGCCGCTGACGATGTGGGACTATCGGCACCTCGCCCGGGGCGCTTGATAACCCACAAGTATAGGGGATCACAAAAGTTTTCGAGGGTAGAGTATTCAACCCAAATTTATAGATTCGACACAAGGGGAGCCAAAGAATATTTGAAGTTATTAGCAGCTGAGTTGTCATTTCAACCACACCTGGAGATTAATTATCTGCAGCAAAGTGATCAGTAGCAAAGTAGTTTGATAGTTTTGATAGTAGTGACAACAACAACGGTAACAGTAACAGTGATAGCAGTAATTTGTAGCAAGTGTAACATTCATGATAGCAATAGTAACGCAGCAAGATCAATATAAATAAATTCGTAGGCATTGCATCGGTGACTTGTTGGATGATATTCACCATGTGACAGTTATAACCTAGGGCGATACGGCACTAGCTCCAGTTCATCGATATAATGTAGGCATGTATTCCGTAAATAGTCATACGTGCTTTATTAAAAGAACTTGCATGTCATCTTTTGTCCTACCCTCCTGTGGCAGCGGGGCCATATTGGAAACTGAGGGATATTAACGCCTTCTTTTAATAGAGAACCGGGGCAAAGCATTAACACATAGTGAATACATGAACTCCTCAAACTACGTTCATCACTGGGAGTGGGCCCTGTTATTCTCACTCCGGGGTTGCCGGATCATAACACGTTGTAGGTCACTATAACTTGCAAGACCGGATCTAAAACATGGATATAATGATGAATTCATAAACGGTTCAGATCTGAGTTCATGGCACCCGGGCCCAAAGTGACAAGCATTAAGCATAGCAAAGTCATAGAAACATCAATCTAAGAACATAGTGGATGCTAGGGATCAGGCCCTAACAAAACTAACTCGATTACATGATGAATCTCATCCAGCTCCTCACCGACCAGCGAGCCTACGAAGGAATTACTCACTCCCGGTGGGGAGCATCATGGAATTGGCGATGGAGATTGGTTGGTGATGACGAAGAACGAAGACCCCCCTCTCCGGAGGCCCAAACGGACTCCAGATCTGCCCTCCCGAGGAAGAACAGGGCTTGGCGGCGGCTCCCTCTCATGAAACACGATAATTCTTTCTCCTCATTTTTTTCTGGAATAATGTGATTTTATAGTATCAGGGGGGTCGTCAACGGGGCCACCAGGTGGGTACAACCCACCTGGGCGCGCCAGGAGAGGGGGCGCGCCCTGGTGGGTTGTGCCCACCCAGAAAATAAATCTAAGCATGGATGATACTATGAAAAAGTGTGAACACCGACAGATAGAATGATATGTGAACATGAATATAATGTCGGCGAGAAACACGTACTCCCCCAAGCTTAGGCTTTTGACCTAAGTTGGTAGTCGGTCGGTAGCCTGGAGGGTAGTAGTCGGAGTGATAGCTCACGGACGCTCTCGGTGCGGAGGCCTCAGCACGCCGTACCGCCAACACTGCTGTGTTGTGAGCTCGAGCCTCGCTCTCAAGAACAAAATATCTTTCCCTGCTGTTATAATCAAAGAGAGCAGTCGCAGGCAAATATGTGTCTGAAGGAAATATGCCCTAGAGGCAATAATAAAGTTATAATTTATTTCCTTATATCATGATAAATGTTTATTATTCATGCTAGAATTGTATTAACCGGAAACATAATACATGTGTGAATACATAGACAAACAGAGTGTCACTAGTATGCCTCTACTTGACTAGCTCGTTAATCAAAGATGGTTATGTTTCCTAGCCATAGACATGAGTTGTCATTTGATTAACGGGATCACCTCATTAGGAGAATGACGTGATTGACTTGACCCATTCCGTTAGCTTAGCACCCGATCGTTTAGTATGTTGCTATTGCTTTCTTCATGACTTATACATGTTCCTATGACTATGAGATTATGCAACTCCCGTTTACCGGAGGAACACTTTGTGTGCTACCAAACGTCACAACGTAAATGGGTGATTATAAAGGTGCTCTACAGGTGTCTCCAAAGGTACTTGTTGGGTTGGCGTATTTCGAGATTAGGATTTGTCACTCCAATTGTCGGAGAGGTATCTCTGGGCCCACTCGGTAATGCACATCACTATAAGCCTTGCAAGCATTGTGACTAATGAGTTAGTTGCGGAATGATGTATTACGGAACGAGTAAAGAGACTTGCCGGTAACGAGATTGAACTAGGTATCGAGATACCGACGATCGAATCTCGGGCAAGTAACATACCGATGACAAAGGGAACAACGTATGTTGTTATGCGGTCTGACCGATAAAGATCTTCGTAGAATATGTGGGAGCCAATATGGGCATCCAGGTCCCGCTATTGGTTATTGACCGGAGAGGTGTCTCGGTCATGTCTACATAGTTCTCGAACCCGTAGGGTCCGCACGCTTAACGTTACGATGACAGTTTTATTGAGTTTTGATGTACCGAAGGAGTTCGGAGTCCCGGATGAGATCGGGGATATGACGAGGAGTCTCGAAATGGTCGAGACGTAAAAATCGATATATTGGACGACTATATTTGGACTTCGGAAAGGTTCCGAGTGATTCGGGTATTTTTCGGAGTACCGGAGAGTTACGGGAATTCGTATTGGGCCTTAATGGGCCATACGGGAAAGGAGAGAAAGGCCTCAAAAGGTGGCCGCACCCCTCCCCATGGTCTGGTCCGAATTGGACTAGGGAAGGGGGGGGTGCACCCTTCCTTCTTTCTCCTTCCCCCTTCCCTTCTCCTACTCCCACAAGGAAAGGAGGAGTCCTACTCCCGGTGGGAGTAGGACTCCCCCTATGGCGCGCCTCTCTCCTTGGCCGGCTGCCTCCCCCTTGCTCCTTTATATACGGGGGCAGGGGGGCACCCCAGAGACACAACAATTGATCCTTGAGATCTCTTAACCGTGTGCGGTGCCCCTCTCCACCATATTACACCTCGATAATACCGTTGCGGAGCTTAGTCGAAGCCCTGCGTCGGTGGAACATCATCATCGTCACCACGCCGTCGTGCTGACGAAACTCTCCCTCAACACTCGGCTGGATCGGAGTTCGAGGGACGTCATCGAGCTGAACGTGTGTAGAACTCGGAGGTGCCGTACGTTCGGTACTTGATCTGTCGGATCGTGAAGACGTACGACTACATCAACCGCGTTGTGATAACTCTTCCGCTGTCGGTCTACGAGGGTACGTGGACAACACTCTCCCTTCTCGTTGCTATGCATCACCATGATCTTGCGTGTGCGTAGGAATTTTTTTGAAATTACTACGTTCCCCAACAGTGGCATCCGAGCCTGGTTTTATGCGTTGATGCTATGCACGAGTAGAACACAAGTGAGTTGTGGGCGATATAAGTCATACTGCTTACCAGCATGTCATACTTTGGTTCAGCGGTATTGTGAGATGAAGCTGCCCGGACCGACATTACGCGTACGCTTACGCGAGACTGGTTTCACCGTTCGGAGCACTCGTTGCTTAAAGGTGACTGGCGGGTGTCTGTCTCTCTCACTTTAGTTGAACCGAGTGTGGCTACGCCCGGTCCTTGCGAAGGTTAAAACAACACCAACTTGACAAACTATCGTTGTGGTTTTGATGCGTAGGTAAGAACGGTTCTTGCTAAGCCCGTAGCAGCCACGTAAAACATGCAACAACAAAGTAGAGGATGTCTAACTTGTTTTTGCAGGGCATGTTGTGATGTGATATGGTCAAGACATGATGTGATATAATTTGTTGTATGAGATGATCATGTTTTGTAACCGAGTTATCGGCAACTGGCAGGAGCCATATGGTTGTCGCTTTATTGTATGAGATGCAATCGCCATGTAATAGTTTTACTTTATCACTAAGCGGTAGCGATAGTCGTAAAAGCAATAAGTTGGCGAGACGACAACGATACTACGATGGAGATCAAGGTGTCGTGCCGGTGACGATGGTGATCATGACGGTGCTTCGGAGATGGAGATCACGAGCACGGTGCTTCGGAGATGGATATCACAAGCACAAGATGATGATGGCCATATCATATCACTTATATTGATTGCATGTGATGTTAATCCTTTATGCATCTTATCTTGCTTTGATTGACGGTAGCATTATAAGATGATCTCTCACTAAAATTTCAAGATAAAAGTGTTCTCCCTGAGTATGCACCGTTGCAAAAGTTCTTCGTGCTGAGACACCACGTGATGATCGGGTGTGATAGGCTCTACGTTCAAATACAACGGGTGCAAAACAGTTGCACACGCAGAATACTCAGGTTAAACTTGACGAGCCTAGCATATGCAGATATGGCCTCGGAACACGGAGACCGAAAGGTCGAGCGTGAATCATATAGTAGATATGATCAACATGGTGATGTTCACCATTGAAACTACTCCATCTCACGTGATGATCGGACATGGTTTAGTTGATATGGATCACGTGATCACTTAGAGGATTAGAGGGATGTCTATCTAAGTGGGAGTTCTTAAGTAATATGATTAATTGAACTTAAATTTATCATGAACTTAGTCCTGATAGTATTTTGCAAATTATGTTATAGATCAATAGCTCGCGTTGTTGCTTCCCTGTGTTTATTTTTGATATGTTCCTAGAGAAAAATTATGTTGAGAGATGTTAGTAGCAAAGATGCGGATTGGATCCGTGATCTGAGGATTATCCTCATTGCTGCACAGAAAAATTATGTCCTTGATGCACCGCTAGGTGACAGACCTATTGCAGGAGCAGATGCAGACGTTATGAACGTTTGGCTAAGCTCAATATGATGACTACTTGATAGTTTAGTGCACCATGCTTAACGGCTTAGAATCGGGACTTCAAAGACGTTTTGAACGTCATGGACCATATGAGATGTTCCAGGAGTTGAAGTTAATATTTCAAGCAAATACCCGAGTTGAGAGATATGAAGTCTCCAACAAGTTCTATAGCTAAAAGATGGAGGAGAATCGCTCAACTAGTGAGCATGTGCTCAGATTGTCTGGGTACTACAATTGCTTGAATCAAGTGGGAGTTTATCTTCCAGATAAAATAGTGATTGACAGAATTCTCTAGTCACCATCACCAAGTTAGTAGAACTTCGTGATGAACTATAGTATGCAAGGGATGACGAAAGTAATTCCCGAGCTCTTCGTGATGCTGAAATCGACGAAGGTAGAAATCAAGAAAAACATCAAGTGTTGATGGTTGACGAGACCACTTCAAGTGTTGATGATTGACGAGACCACTAGTTTCAAGAAAAGGGCAAAGGGAAGAAGGGGAACTTCAAAAAGAACGGCAAGCAAGTTGCTACTCAAGTGAAGAATCCCAAGTCTGTACCTAAGCCTGAGACTAAGTGCTTCTACTGCAAAGGGACTGGTCACTGGAAGCAAAACTGCCCCAAGTATTTGGTGGATAAGAAGGATGGCAAAGTGAACAAAGGTATATTGGATATACATGTTATTGATGTGTACTTACTAGTGTTTATAGCAACCCCTCGGTATTTGATACTAGTTCAGTTGCTAAAGTAGTAACTCGAATTGGGAGTTGCAGAATAAACAGAGACTAGTAAAAGGCGAGGTGATGATGTGTGTTGGAAGTAGTTCCAAGATTGATATGATCATCATCGCACACTCCCTGTACTTTCGGGATTAGTGTTGAAACTAAATAAGTGTTATTTGGTGTTTGCGTTGAGCATGAATATGATTTGATCATGTTTTTTGCAATACGGTTATTCATTTAAGTTAGAGAACAATTGTTGTTCTGTTTACATGAATAAAAACCTTCTATGGTCATACACACCAACGAAAATGGTTTGTTGGATCTCGATCGTAGTGATACACATAATCATAATAATGAAGCCAAAAGATGCAAAGTTAATAATGATAATGCAACTTATTTGTGGCACTGCCGTTTAGGTCATATTGGTGTAAAGCGCATGAAGAAACTCCATACTGATGAAATTTTGGAATCACTTGATTATGAATCACTTGATGCTTGCGAACCATGCCTCATGGGCAAGATGACTAAAACGTTGTTCTCCGGAACTATGGAGAGAGCAACAGATTTGTTGGAAATCATACATACAAATGTATGTGGTCCGATGAATATTGAGGCTCGTAGCAGGTATCATTATTTTCTGACCTTCACAGATGATTTGAGCAGATATGGGTATATCTACTTAATGAAACAGAAGTCTGAAACATTTGAAAAGTTCATATAATTTCAGAGTGAAGCGAAAATCATCGTAACAAGAAAATAAAGTTTCTACGATTTGATCGTGGAGAAGAGTATTTTGGTTACGAGTTTGGCCTTCAGTTAAAACAATGTGAAATAGTTTCACTACTTATGCCACCTGGAACACCACAGCATAATGGTGTGTCCGAACGTCATAACCGTACTTTATTGGATATAGTGCAATCTATGATGTCTCTTACCAATTTACCACTATCGTTTTGGGGTTATGCATTAGAGACAGCTACATTCACGTTAAATAGGGCACCATCAAAATCCGTTGAGACGACGCCTTATGAACTGTGGTTTGGCAAGAAACCAAAGTTGTCGTTTCTTAAAGTTTGGGGTTGCGATGCTTATGTGAAAAAGTTTCATCCTGATAAGCTCAAACCCAAATCGGAGAAATGTGTCTTCATAGGATACCCAAAGGAGACAGTTGGATACACCTTCTATCACAGATCCGAAGGCAAGACATTCGTTGCTTAGTATGGATCCTTTCCAGAGAAGGAGTTTCTCTCGAAAGAAGTGAGTGGGAGGAAAGTAGAACTTGATGAGGTAACTATACCTGCTCCCTTATTGGAAAGTAGTTCATCGCAGAAACCAGTTTCTGTAATGCCTATACCAATTAGTGAGGAAGTTAATGATGATGATCATGGAACTTCAGATCAAGTTATTACTGAACCTCGTAGGTCAACCAGAGTAAGATCTGCACCAGAGTGGTACAGTAATCCTGTTCTGGAGGTTATGTTACTAGACCATGACGAACCTACGAACTATGAAGAAGCGACGGTGAGCTCAAATTCCGCAAAATGGCTTGAGGCCATGAAATCTGAGATGAGATCCATGTATAAGAACAAAGTATAGACTTTGGTTGACTTGCCCGATGATCGGCAAGCCATAGAAAATAAATGGATCTTCAAGAGGAAGACGGACGCTGATAGTAGTGTCACTGTCTACAAAGCTAGAATTGTCGCAAAAAGGTTTTCGACAAGTTCAAGGTGTTGACTACGATGAGAGAGTTTCTCACTCGTATCTATGCTTAAAGTCTGTCTGAATCATGTTAGCAATTGCCACATTTTATGAAATCTGGCAAATGGATAAACAAAACTACATTCCTTAATGGATTTATTAAAGAAGAGTTGTATATGATGCAACCAGAAGGTTTTGTCAATCCTAAAGGTGCTAACAAAATATGCAAGCTCCAGCGATCCATCTATGGACTGGTGCAAGCATCTCGGAGTTGGAATATACACTTTGATAAGTTGATCAAAGAATATAGTGTTATACAGACTTGCGGTGAAGCCTGTAGTTACAAGGAAGTGAGTGGGAGCACTACAGCATTTCTGATAAGTATATGTGAATGACATATTGTTGATCGGAAATAATGTAGAATTATTCTGCAAAGCATAAAGGAGTGTTTGAAAGGAGTTTTTCAAAGAAAGACCTCGGTGAAGCTGCTTACATATTAAGCATCAAGATCTATAGAGATAGATCAAAACGCTTGATAAGTTTTTTCAATGAGTACATACCTTAACAAGATTTTGAAGTAGTTCAAAATAGAACAGTCAAAGAAAGAGTTCTTGCCTGTGTTACAAGGTGTGAAATTGAGTAAGACTCAAAGCCCGACCACGGCAGAAGATAGAAAGAGAATGAAAGTCATTCCCTATGCCTTGGCCATAGGTTCTATAAAGTATGCCATGCTGTGTACCAGATCTATTGTATACCCTACACTGATTTTGGCAAGGGAGTACAATAGTGATCTAGGAGTAGATCACTAGACAGCGGTCAAAATTATCCTTACTGGAATAAGGATATGTTTCTCGATTATGGAAGTGACAAAAGGCTCGTCATAAAAGGTTACGTCGATGCAAGTTTTGACACTAATCTAGATGACTCTAAGTCTCAGTCTAGATACATATTGAAAGTGGGAGCAATTAGCTAGAGTAGCAACATGCAGAGCATTGTAGACATAGAAATTTGCAAAATCCTTACGGATCTGAATGTGACACACCCGTTGACTAAAATTATCTCACAATCAAAACATGATCACACCTTAGTACTTTTTGGGTGTTAATTACATAGCGATGTGAACTAGATTATTGACTCTAGTAAACCCTTTGAGTGTTGGTCACATAGAGATGTGAACTATGGGTGTTAATCACATGGTGATGTGAACTATTCATGTTAAATCACATGGCAATGTGAACTAGATTATTGACTCTAGTGCAAGTGGGAGACTGAAGGAAATATGCCCTAGAGGCAATAATAAAGTTATTATTTATTTCCTTATATCATGATAAATGTTTATTATTCATGCTAGAATTGTATTAACCGGAAACATAATACATGTGTGAATACATAGACAAACAGAGTGTCACTAGTATGCCTCTACTTGACTAGCTCGTTAATCAAAGATGGTTATGTTTCCTAGCCATAGACATGAGTTGTCATTTGATTAACGGGATCACCTCATTAGGAGAATGACGTGATTGACTTGACCCATTCCGTTAGCTTAACACCGATCGTTTAGTATGTTGCTATTGCTTTCGTCATGACTTATACATGTTCCTATGACTATGAGATTATGCAACTCCCGTTTACCGGAGGAACACTTTGTGTGCTACCAAACGTCACAACGTAAATGGGTGATTATAAAGGTGCTCTACAGGTGTCTCCAAAGGTACTTGTTGGGTTGGCGTATTTCGAGATTAGGATTTGTCACTCCAATTGTCGGAGAGGTATCTCTGGGCCCACTCGGTAATGCACATCACTATAAGCCTTGCAAGCATTGTGGCTGATGAGTTAGTTGCGGGATGATGTATTACGGAACGAGTAAAGAGACTTGCCGGTAACAAGATTGAACTAGGTATCGAGATACCGACGATCGAATCTCGGGCAAGTAACATACCGATGACAAAGGGAACAACGTATGTTGTTATGCGGCCTGACCGATAAAGATCTTCGTGGAATATGTGGGAGCCAATATGGGCATCCAGGTCCCGCTATTGGTTATTGACCGGAGAGGTGTCTCGGTCATGTCTACATAGTTCTCGAACCCGTAGGGTCCGCACGCTTAATGTTACGATGACAGTTTTATTGAGTTTTGATGTACCGAAGGAGTTCGGAGTCCCGGATGAGATCGGGGATATGACGAGGAGTCTCGAAATGGTCGAGACGTAAAAATCGATATATTGGACGACTATATTCGGACTTCGGAAAGGTTCCGAGTGATTCGGGTATTTTTCGGAGTACCGGAGAGTTACGGGAATTCGTATTGGGCCTTAATGGGCCATACGGGAAAGGAGAGAAAGGCCTCAAAAGGTGGCCGCACCCCTCCCCATGGTCTGGTCCGAATTGGACTAGGGAAGGGGGGGGCGCACCCTTCCTTCTTTCTCCTTCCCCCTTCCCTTCTCCTACTCCCACAAGGAAAGGAGGAGTCCTACTCCCGGTGGGAGTAGGACTCCCCCCTATGGCGCGCCTCTCCCCTTGGCCGGCTGCCTCCCCCTTGCTCCTTTATATACGGGGGCAGGGGGGCACCCCAGAGACACAACAATTGATCCTTGAGATCTCTTAACCGTGTGCGGTGCCCCTCTCCACCATATTACACCTCGATAATACCGTTGCGGAGCTTAGGCGAAGCCCTGCGTCGGTGGAACATCATCATCATCACCACGCCGTCGTGCTGATGAAACTCTCCCTCAACACTCGGCTGGATCGGAGTTCGAGGGACGTCATCGAGCTGAACGTGTGTAGAACTCGGAGGTGCCGTACATTCGGTACTTGATCGGTCGGATCGTGAAGACGTACGACTACATCAACCGCGTTGTGATAACGCTTCCGCTGTCGGTCTACGAGGGTACGTGGACAACACTCTCCCCTCTCGTTGCTATGCATCACCATGATCTTGCGTGTGCGTAGGAATTTTTTTGAAATTACTACGTTCCCCAACAGTGTCCACAACATGTGATTGGTTAAACAACAAATTATAAGTGAAGTTATCAGCATTTCCCTTGAGAATCTTATGATCTTTTAAGGCATCAAAATCTAAATACCGAGTGGGTAGGATAGGATCAAAAGGCAAAGGTGAAACACTCAGCCCTCATGCTAGGCGTGTGGCATAAATTCACCATAGAACCAGCCACTTTTGGCGTTATGCTGAAGTCTACGTGCAACAATCGCTGCAAGGTTATAATTCCTTTCACCAGTGAGAGCGGTGTGAATGAGGCTCAAGTCTGGCGAACAAAGTATGTTGCAGTCTTGCTTGCCTACTATGCACTTCCCGTTAAATAAAGCAATGTACTGAATTGCGGGAAAGTGAATGCTCTTTATTCTACCTTGCCTTACCCCCTATTTTAACCATAGCAAAGGCTAGTCAAGAAAGACTCATACTCAGCCTTCGCCGGCTCATCCCAAAATGGAAGTTTGCAATGGTGAGAAAAGTTCTCTAGTTGGATAGTAAATGGTTCATCATAAAGCATAAACGACACCCTAGACTCACATGGAAAATATTTAAATCCTTTGACAAATGATTCAGTGAGAAGATGGCGCTGTTCGCACTTATCTGATTGGTAGGGACCGAGACCGGCATTGTGAACATATTGCTCAAATTCCTCCTTAATGCCCACTTGCATCATATATTCATCACACGGCCATAAGGAAGTTTTGGTGGCGGCATCTCGCGTGGAACTTTCACTTGGTTCAGCATAAGACCGGCGGGCGGAACTGTCACTAGAAGATGCCCCCGAGGATCTCCTCCTCGAAGAACTCCTTCCAAACCAGCTCATAATGTCCGCGTACAATTTTTCCTATGAACAAAAATCTGAATTTTTAGTCCACAAAATTTTACCAACAAAACTTCACAAAACTAATAGCAACTACTCATAGGGATACATAGAGGCCATAGCAAGCATTCAAACTACTTAGAACACTAAGAATTGAACATGCAAGCACATCTACATCAGCACCAAGAGTAGCTATTTATTTAAAGTATAAACCACTAAAACAAAAACTAATTGGACAAGTGGTGGAGTCACATACCAAGCAACAAATCCCCGAAACAGTTTCGGAAATGGAGCTTCGAGCAAAGAGATCGAAAATGGCAGCAAAATGAGCAAGAACACGGGAGAGAGAGTATGAGGAAATTTTTTCTAGAGGTAGGTGACAATGTGGGACGAAGGGATAAGTGAGGGGGCCCACGTGGGGACCACAACCCCCAGGGCGCGCCAGGGGGTGCTGGCGCGCCCAGGTGGGTTGTGCCCACCTGGTGCACCCCCCTCCGGTCATTTTTGCACCAAAAATTCTTAAATATTCAGAAAAAATTCATATAAAATTTTCAGGGCATTATGAGAACTTTTATTTTTGGATCATTTTTTATTGCACGAGAAATTCAGAAAACAGACAAAGCATGGCATTTTATTTTATTTAACTAATAAAAGCAGAGAAAAAAAAGTAGGGACAAAAAGTAATGCTTACTAAATTCATCAACTTCATACCGTTCAAAAATGATTCATTAATAAGGTTGATCAGGTCTCATTAACAACCACTTCCGATTAGCATGAAACCAAAGAACTTTCGTAAATCACTAAGTTACCTCAATGGGGATATGCATCTCCCCAACAATAAGCATTTCATATTTCTTTTTGACGGTAGGTAGAGGTATTTGAAAACTTCCAATAGTGATTGTCGGATATTTTTCAAAAACATTAATACCATTCACTTGCAATTGTTTCTTCGAAAAGTGCACCGTATGCTCATTACCATTAATATGAAAAGTGACCTTGCTTTTATTGCAATCAATAACAGCCCCTGCAGTATTCAAGAAGGGTCTACCAAGGATAATCGACATGTTGTCGTCCTCAGGCATCTCAAGTATAACAAAGTCAGTCAAAATAGTAACATTAGCAACAACAACGGGCACATCCTCACAGATACCGATAGGTATGGCAGTTGACTTGTCAGCCATTTGTAAAGATATTTCAGTAGGTGTGAGTTTATTCAAGTCAAGTCTTTTATATAAAGAGAAAGGCATAACACTAACACCAGCTCCTAAATCACACAAAGCAGTTTTCACATAATTCTTTTTGATAGAGCAAGGTATAGTTGGTATTCCCGGATCTCCAAGTTTTTTAGGTACTCCATCTTTGAAAGTGTAGTTAGCAAGCATAGTGGAGATTTCAGCTTCCGGTATTTTTCTCTTATTTGAGATGATGTCTTTCATATACTTTGCACAAGGATGCATTTTAAGGATATCAGTCAAGCGAGTACGCAAAAAGACTGGCCTCAGCATTTCAGCAAAGCGTTCAAATTCTTCATCATCATTCTTTTTAGTTGACTTGGGTGGAAAAGGTATAGGTTTTTGAACCTACAGTTCTCTTTCTTTACCGTGTTTCCTAGCCACAAAGTCACTTTTGTCATATCTTTTATTTTTAGGTTGTGGGTTATCAAGATCAACAGGTGGTTCTATCTCAACATCATTATCTGTTTCTCTTTAATTATTTGGTTGAGCATCTTCATGAACATCAACATTATCTTTTTCATTATCATTAGGTGAATGTTCATTACCAGACTGAGTTTCAGCATCTGAGATAGAAGTTTCATTTTCATTATCAGGAGGTTTTTCATGTTCACTAGAAGCATGCAAAGTCCTATCATTTTTCTTCTTCCTTTTCTTTTTAGAAGGACTAGGTGCAGTGGTGTTGTTTCTTTGTGAGTCTTTTTCAATTCTTTTTGGTGTCCCTCAGGATAAAGTGGTTCCGGAGTCATTTTACCTCCTCTAGTTGCAACTCTAACAGCAAAGTCATGCATATTATTATTCATTTCATCAAGTAATTCTCTTTGTGATTTAGCAACTTGTTCTAATTGAGTTTGAACCATAGAAGCATGTTTTCCAACACCTCTAACATCATTTGAAATTCTAAATAACAAGTCACTCAAGCGAGCAATCAAATCAGAGTTGTATTTCAATTGTTTCATAACATTTGCATTGAAGTGATCTTGTTTTCTAATATAGTTTTCAAAATCATAAAGGCATTGACTAGGATGCATATTGTGAGGATTATCATTTTCATTAAACTTCATAAGAGAATTTACCTCTACCACCTTAGGCAGTGGTGGTGTATTAAGCCCATGTATTTCTTCAATGGGGGGTAAAATTTTAACATCCTCAGCTTTAATACCTTTTTCCTTCATAGGTTTCTTTGCCTCTTGCATATCTTCGGGACTGAGATATAATATACCCCTCTTCTTTGGAGTGGGTTTAGCCGGTGGTTCAGGAAGAGTCCAATCATCATAATTTTTAAATATGTTATTCAATAATTCTTCAGCTTGAGCAATAGTTCGTTCCCTGAAAACACAACCAGCACAACTATCTAGGAAGTCCCTAGAAGCATCGGTTAGTCCATTATAGAAGATATCAAGTATTTCATTTTTCTTAAGAGGATGATCAGGCAAAGCATTAAGTAACTGGCAAAGCCTCCCCCAAGCTTGTGGGAGACTCTCTTCTTTAATTTGCACAAAGTTAAATATTTCCTGTAAGGCAGCTTGTTTCTTATGAGCAGGAAAATATTTTTCAGAGAAATAATAAATCATATCCTGGGGACTACGCACACAACCAGGAGTAAGAGTATTGTACCAAGCTTTAGCATCACCCTTTAATGAGAAAGGAAATAATTTGGGAATAAAGTAATAGCGAGTTTTCTCATCATGAGTAAAAAGGGTGGCTATATCATTCAACTTAGTAAGATGTGCCACAATAGTTTCATTTTCATAACCATGGAAAGGATCAGATTCAACCAAAGTAATTAACTCTGGGTTGACAGAGAATTCATAATCCTTATCAGCAATACAGATAGGTGAAGTAGAAAACTTAGGATCATACTTTATTCTAGCATTCAGAGATTTTTCTTTATACTTGCATAGTAATTTCTCTAGATCATCTCTATCCTTACAAGCAAGAATATCTCTAGTTGCCTCCTCACTCATAACATAACCTTCCGGTACCTTAGGCAATTCATATCTAGGAAGGCTAGTTCTAGCAGGTGTTTCAAGAGTTTCAGTTTCAAGCTCATCATCAGATCCAACAACATCATGTTGTATAACTTAGCAATTTGTTCATCAAGAAATTCACCAAGTGGCACATCATCATTATCAAGCAAGGTACTAGCATCATCATAAGCATCATTCATAGCAGAAGTAGCATCATCAATAACTGGTGACATAGTAGAATTCATAGCATGTGGTGGTGTTGCAAGTTTACTCATAACAGAAGGTGAATCTAAGGCAGAACTGGATGGCAGTTCCTTACCTCCCCTCGTCTTAGAGGGATAAATCTTAGTCTTTGGATCCTTCAGATTCTTCGTAGTGATAATATGATAATAATCCCAAGTGACTCAACAAATATTGCTATGCTCCCCGGAAACGGCGCCAGAAAAAGGTCTTGATAACCCACAAGTATAGGGGATCGCAACAGTTTTCGAGGGTAGAGTATTCAACCCAAATTTATAGATTCGACACAGGGGGAGCCAAAGAATATTTGAAGGTATTCGCAGCTGAGATTAATTATCTGTAGCAAAGTGATCAGTAGCAACGTAGTTTGATAGTAGTGACAACAGCAATGGTAATAGTAACAGGGATAGCAGTAATTTGTAGCAAGTGTAACAGTGATGATAGCAATAGTAACGCAGCAAGATAAATATAAATAAATTCGTAGGCATTGGATCGGTGACTTGTTGGATGATATTCATCATGTGACAGTTATAACCTAGGGCGATACGGCACTAGCTCCAGTTCATCGATATAATGTAGGCATGTATTCCGTAAATAGTCATATGTGCTTTATTAAAAGAACTTGCATGACATCTTTTGTCCTACCCTCCCGTGGCAGCGGGGTCCATATTGGAAACTAAGGGATATTAAGGCCTCCTTTTAATAGAGAACCTAAACAAAGCATTAACACATACTGAATACATGAACTCCTCAAACTACGGTCATCACCGGGAGTGGGCCCGGTTATTGTCACTCCGGGGTTGCTGGATCATAACACCTAGTAGGTGTCTATAATTGCAAGGTCGGATCTAAAACATGGATATAATGATGAATTCATAAACGGTTCAGATGTGGGTTCATGGCACCCGGGACCAAAGTGACAAGCATTAAGCATAGCAAAGTCATAGCAACATGAATCTAAGAACATAGTGGATACTAGGGATCAGGCCCTAACAAAACCAACTCGATTACATGATGAATCTCATCCAACTCCTCACCGACCAGCGAGCCTACGAAGGAATTACTCACTCCCGGTGGGGAGCATCATGGAATTGGCGATGGAGATTGGTTGGTGATGACGAAGAACAAAGATCCTCCTCTCCGGAGCCCCAAACGGACTCCAGATCTGCCCTCCCGAGGAAGAACAGGGCTTGGCGGCGGCTCCGTCTCGTGAAACGCGATAATTCTTTCTCCTCATTTTTTTCTGGAATAATGTGATTTTATAGTATCAGGGGGGTCGTCAACGGGGCCACCAGGTGGGTACAACCCACCTGGGTGCGCCAGGAGAGGGGGCGCGCCCTGGTGGGGTGTGCCCACCCAGGGGCCCCTCTCCGGTGGTTCTTGGCTCAAAAAATTCTTATTATTGATATAAAAAATCCTCAAAAAGTTTCGTTCCATTCCGAGAACTTTTATTTCTGCACAAAAACAACACCATGGTAGTTCTGCTGAAAACAATGTCATTCCGGGGCTAGTTTCATTCAAATCATGCAAATTAGAGTCCAAAACAAGAGGAAAAGCATGAGAAAAAGTAGATACGTTGGAGACGTATTAGCGCTCGTGTGCCGCCCTTGGCCCGCCCCTGGCTTTGAGGCGTGTCACTCGCCGCCTACGGCCTCCTCCGGGTCTAGCGCTGGGCTTCCCAGACCCGCGGGCCCCACCTCGACGCTGCCTTCCGGCTTGGTGTCTGAAGCAAATATGCCCTAGAGGAAATAATAAAGTTGTTATTTTACATTTCCTTACTCATGATAAAGGTTTATTATTCATGCTAGAATTGTATTGATCGGAAACTTAAATACATTTGTGAATACATAAACAAATACAGTGTCCCTAAATACAAAGACTAGTTAAGGGCGAGGTGACGATGTGTATTGGAAGTGATTCCAAGGTTGATACGATCAACATCGCACACTCCCTCCACCTTCGGGATTAGTGTTGAACCTAAATAATTGTTATTTGGTGTTTGCGTTGAGCATGAATATGATTGGATCATGTTTATTGCAATACGGTTATTCATTTAAGTCAGAGAATAATTGTTGTTTCTGTTTAAATGAATAAAACCTTCTATGGTCATACACCCAATGTGAATTGTTTATTGAATCTCGATCGTAGTGATACACATATTCATAATATTGATGCCAAAAGATGCAAAGTTAATAATGATAGTGCAACATACTTGTGGCACTGCCGTTTAGGTCATATTCGTTTAAAACGCATGAAGAAACTCCATACAGATGGACTTTTGGAATCACTTGATTATGAATCATTTGATACTTGCGTACCATGCCTCATGGGCAAGATGACTAAAACTCCGTTCTTCAAAACAATGGAGCGAGCTAATGACTTATTGGAAATAATGCATACCGATGTATGAGGTCTGATGAGTGTTGAAGCACGCGGCGGGTATCATTATTTTCCGACTTTCACAGATGATTTGAGTAGGTATGGGTATATTCATAACCCACAAGTATAGGGAATCGCAACAGTTTTCAAGGGTAGAGTATTCAACCCAAAATTATTGATTTGATACAAGGGGAGCCAAAGAATATTCTCAAGTATTAGCAGCTGAGTTGTCAATTGAACCACACCTGGAAGACTTAATATCTGCAGCAAAGTCTTTAGTAGCAAAGTAGTATGGAAGTAACGGTAATGGTGGCAAAAGTAACAGTAGCAGTTTTGTAGTAATTGTAACAGTGGCAACGAAAAAGTAACTAAGCAAAGATCAATATGTGAAAAGCTCGTATGCATTGGATCAGTGATGGATAATTATGTTGGGTGCGATTCATCATGCAACAATTATAACATAGGGTGACACAGAACTAGCTCCAGTTCATCAATGCAATGTAGGCATGTATTCCAAATATAGTCATACGTGCTTATGGAAAAGAACTTGCATGACATCTTTTGTCCTACCCTCCCGTGGCAGCAGGGTCCTATTGGAAACTAAGGGATATTAAGGCCTCCTTTTAATAGAGTGCCGGACCAAAGCATTAACACTTAGTAAATACATGAACTCCTCAAACTACGGTCATCACTGGGAGTGGGCTCGGTTATTGTCACTCCGGGGTTGCTGGATCATAACACGTAGTAGGTGACTATAACTTGCAAGGTCGGATCTAAAACATGGATATAATGATGAATTCATAAATGGTTCAGATCTGAGTTCAAGGCACCCGGGCCCAAAGTGACAAGCATTAAGCATAGCAAAGTCATAGCAACATCAATCTAAGAACATAGTGGATACTAGGGATCAGGCCCTAACAAAACTAACTCGATTACATGATGAATCTCATCCAACTCCTCACCGACCAGCGAGCCCATGAAGGAATTACTCACTCCCGGTGGGGTGCATCATGGAATTGGCGATGGAGATTGGTTGGTGATGATGATATTAAGGCCTCCTTTTAATAGAGTACCGGACCAAAGCATTAACACCTAGTGAATACATGAACTCCTCAAACTACGGTCATCACCGGGAGTGGTCCCGATTATTGTCACTTCGGGGTTGCCGGATCATAACACATAGTAGGTGACTATTGACTTGCCAGATAGGATCAAGAACTCACATATATTCATGAAAACATAATAGGTTCATATCTGAATTCATGGCACTCGGGCCCTAGTGACAAGCATTAAGCATAGCAAAGTCATAGCAACATCAATCTAAGAACATAATGGATACTAGGGATCAAACCCTAACAAAACTAACTCGATTACATGATAAATCTCATCCAACCCATCACCGTCCAGCAAGCCTACGATGGAATTACTCATGCACGGTGGTGAGCATCATGAAATTGGTGATGGAGAATGGTTGATGATGACGACGACGACGGATTCCCCTCTCCGGAGCCCCGAACGGACTCCCGTTCAGCCCTCCCGAGAGAGATTAGGGCTTGGCGGCGGCTCCGTATCTTAAAACGTCTCTTACCGATTTACCACTATCATTTTGGGGTTATGCATTAGAGACAGCCGCATTCACGTTAAATAGGGCACCATCTAAATCCGTTGAGACGACACCGTATGAACTATGGTTTGGCAAGAAACCTAAGCTGCCGTTTCTTAAAGTTTCGGGTTGCGACATGCTACCTGCGTTGGTTTTTCCCTTGAAGAGGAAAGTGTGATGCAGCAAAGTAGAGCCAGTATTCCCCTCAACTTTTGAGAACCAAGGTATCAATCCAGTAGGAGATAATGATCAAGTCAACGAATACCTGCACAAACAAACACCAACTTGCACCCAACGCAATAAGGGGTTGTCAATCCCTTCACGGTTATTTGCAAAGTGAGATATGATAGATATGATAAATGGTAAAGTAATATTTTTGGTATTTTTGGTTTATGGAACGGAAAGTAAAAGATTGCAAAGTACAGGAAATAGGAAACTGAAATTGTAGATCGGAAACTTATAAACTGATGGAAATAGACCCGGGGGCCATAGGTTTCACTAGAGGCTTCTCTCAAGATAGAAATTATTACGGTGGGTGAAAAAATTACTGCCGAGCAATTGATAGAAAAGCGCAAAGTTATGACGATATCTAAAGCAATGATCATGAATATGGGCATCACGTCCGTGTCAAGTAGACCGAAACGATTCTGCATCTACCTCTATTACTCCACACATCGACCGCTATCCAACATGCATCTAGAGTATTAAGTTCATAAAGAACAAAGTAACTCATTAGGCAAGATGACATGATGTAGAGGAATTAACTCAAGCAATATGATGAAAACCCCATCTTTTTATCCTCGATGGCAACAATACAATACGTGCCTTGCTGCCCCTACTGTCACTGGGAAAGGACACCACGAGATTGAACCCAAAGCTAAGCACTTCTCCCATTGCAAGAAAAACCAATCTAGTTGGCCAAACCAAATCGATAGTTCGAAGAGACTTGCAAAGATATCAAATCATCCATATAAGAATTCAGAGAATATTCAAATAATATTCATAGATAAACTTGATCATAAATCCACAATTCATCGGATCTCGGCAAACACACCGCAAAAGAGTATTACATCGAATAGATCTCCAAGAACATCGAGGAGAACTTTGTATTGAGAATCAAAGATAGAGAAGAAGCCATCTAGCTACTAGCTATGGACCCATAGGTCTGTGGTAAACTACTCACGCTTCATCGGAGAGGCAGTGGTGTTGATGTAGAAGCCCTCCGTGATTGAATCCCCCTCCGGCAGGACGCCGGAAAAGGCCCCAAGATGGGATCTCACGGGTACAGAAGGTTGCGGCGGTGGAAAAGTGGTTTTGTTGCTCCCCTGGACGTTTTTAGGGTATAAGAGTATATATAGGAGGAAGATCTAGGTCAGGGGACCCTCGAGGGGCCCACAAGGTTGGGGGGCGTGCCCCACCCCCTGGGTGCGCCGTCCACCCTTGTGGCCGCCTCAAAGCTTCTCTGACTTGTACTCCAAGTCTCCTGGGTGTCTTCTTGTCCAGGAAAAATCATGTCGAAAGTTTTATTACGTTTGGACTCCGTTTGGTATTCCTTTTCTGCGAAACTCTAAAACAAGGAAAAACAGAAACTAGCACTGGGCTCTAGGTGAATAGGTTAGTCCCAAAAATCATATAAAATAGCATATTAATGCATATAAAACATCCAAAACAGATAATATAATAGCATGGAACAATAAAAATTTATAGATACGTTGGAGACGCATCAAGCATCCCCAAGCTTAGTTCCTGCTCGTCCTCGAGTAAGTAAATGAGAAAAACAGAATATTTGATGTGGAATGCTACCTAACATATTTATCCTTGTAATTCTCTTTATTGTGGCATGAATGTTTAGATCCGTAAGATTCAAAAAAAAGTTTAATATTGACATAAAAACAATAATACTTCAAGCATACTAACAAAATAATTATGTCTTCTCAAAATAACATGGCCAAAGAAAGCTTATCCCTACAAAATCATATAGTCTGGCTATGCTCCATCTTCATCACACAAAATATTTAAATCATGCACAACCCCGATGACAAGCCAAGCAATTGTTTCATACTTTTGATGTTCTCGAACTTTTTCAACTTTCACGCAATACATGAGCGTGAGCCATGGACATATCACTATAGGTGGAATAGACGGTGGTTGTGGAGAAGACAAAAAGAAGGAGATAGTCTCACATCAACTAGGCGTATGAACATGCTATGGAGATGCCCATTAATAGATATCAATGTGAGTGAGTAGGGATTGCCATGCAACGGATGCACTAGAGCTATAAGTTTATGAAAGCTCAAAAAGAAAACTAAGTGGGTGTGCATCCAACTCGCTTGCTCACGAAGACCTAGGGCAATTTGAGGAAGCCCATCATTGGAATATACAAGCCAAGTTCTATAATGAAAAATTCCCACTGGTATATGAAAGTGATATCATAAGAGACTCTCTATCATGAAGATCATGGTGCTACTTTGAAGCACAAGTGTGGTAAAAAGGATAGTAACATTGTCCCTTGTCTCTTTTCTCTCATTTTTTTATTGGGCCTTCTTTCCTTTTTTTTGGCCTCTTTTTTTTCGTCCGGAGTCTCATCCCGACTTGTGGGGGAATCATAGCTCCATCATCCTTTCCTCACATGGGACAATGCTCTAATAATTAAGCTCATCACACTTTTATTTACTTACAACTCAAAAATTACAACTCGATGCTAGAACAAAATATGACTCTATGTGTATGCCTTCGGCGGTGTACCGGGATGTGCAATGAATCAAGAGTGACATGTATAAAAAATATGATGAACAGTGGCTTTGCCACAAATACGATGTCAACTACATGATCACGCAAAGCAATATGACAATGATGACGCGTGTCATAATAACGGAATGTTGGAAAGTTGCATGGCAATATATCTCGGAATGGCTATGGAAATGCCATATTAGGTAGGTATGGTGGCTGTTTTGAGGAAGGATATGTGGTGGGTTTATGGTACCAGCGAAAGTTGCGCGGTACAAGAGAGGCTAGCAATGGCGGAGAGGTGAGAGTGCGTATAATCCATGGAATCAACATTAGTCATAAATAACTCACATACTTATTGCAAAAATCTATTGGTCATCGAAACAAAGTACTACGCGCATGCTCCTAGGGGGATAGATTGGTAGGAAAATACCATAGCTCGTCCCCGACCGCCACTCATAAGGAAGACAATCAATAAATAAATCATGCTCCGACTTCATCACATAACGGTTCACCATACGTGCATGCTACGGGACTCACAAACTTTAACACAAGTATTTCTCAAATTCACAACTACTCACTAGCATGACTCTAATATCACCATCCTCATGTCTCAAAACAATCATAAAGAATCAAGCTTCTCATAGTATTCAATGCACTATATATGAAAGTTTTTATTATATCCCTCTTGGATGCCTATCATATTAGGACAAATTTTATAACCAAAGCAAATTACCATGCTGTTTAGAGACTCATATAAGTGAAGTTCGAGAGTTCATAAATTTCTATAAAATAAAGCCACCGCCGTGCTCTAAAAAGATATAAGTGAAGCACTAGAGCAAATTTGCTTAGCTCAAAAGATATAAGTGAAGCACATAGAGCAATTCTAATAAATCACGATTCAAGCGTGTCTCTCTCAAAAGGTATGTACTGCAAGGATGATTGTGGCAAACTAAAGAGCAAAGACTCAAATCATACAAGACGGTCCAAGCAAAACACATATCATGTAGTGAATAAAAATATAGCCTCAAGTAAAGTTACCGATAGACGAAGACGAAAAAGGGGATGCCTTCCCGGGGCATCCCCAAGCTTAGGCTTTTTGACATCCTTGAATATTACCTTGGGGTGCCTTGGGCATCCCCAAGCTTAGGCTCTTGCCACTCTTTATTCCATAGTCCATCAAATCCTCACCCAAAACTTGAAAACTTCACAACACAAAACTTAACAGAAAGTCTCGTAAGCTCCGTTAGTATAAGAAAATAAATCACCACTTTAAGTACTGTCGTGAACTCATTCTTTATTTATATTGGTGTAATATCTACTGTATTCCAACTTTTCCTTGGTTCATACCCCTCGATACTAGCCATAGATTCATCAAAGTAAGCAAACAACATGTGAAAAACAGAACAATCTATATCAATCTGGATATTTTGAATACTTCTGTAACTCTAAAATTCTAAGATAGTAGGTAGTCCTAGATAATTAGTCTATTAATCTTCTGCAAAAATAATCAATTAAAAATCACTCTCCAGCTAGAAATAAGAATTGTTTTCGTGAGTGCAAAAGTTTCTGTTTTTCAGCAAGATCAAATTAACTATCACCGTAGGCTATCCCATAGGTCTTACTTGGCACAAACACTAATTAAAACACAAAACCACATCTAAATAGAGGCTAGATGATTTATTCAAAGCAAAACAGGACCTAAAAAGCAAGAACAAAGAATAAAATTGGGCTGCCTCCCAACAAGCGCTATTGTTTAACGCCCTTAGCTAGGCATAAAACACGAATAGATCTAAGTGTTGTCATATTTGGCATGCAATTCTTCCATTATACACTTAAGGTTCTTAGGAGGTGCTTTGGTTTTATGAATGATCAAACTCTTAGGCAAAAAATCAAGAAATCCATTCGTAACAATAGGTTCCTTGATAATGTCAAGAAAATTGGGGTGAGCACTAATTGATTTGAGATCTTCATTGTTTTTACTAGAAGATTCACCCTTATTTAGGAACATACGTAAACTTGGCAATTTTAGTAGGAGGAGGATTTGGAGTAGTTTTAACAAAGGAAAAAGCGGAACCCAAGTTGGTAATAATATCTTCTAGTTTGCCAATTCTAGTAAAATCTTGATCTATCTTTTCATTAACTATGGGTTCCTTTTCCGTAAGATTTTTTAGAGTAACTCCTACCTCAGATCCATATTGACTAATCTGATTATGAATCTTTTTATTCAAATTTTCAATCAACTCAACAGTAGCAATTTTATTTTCAATAATATCCAACCTTTGCATTACATGTTCCAAAGTTAAAACAGTTCCATTAACCAAAGGGATAATTGATCTTATGCCCCTAGTTGGGTCACACTCGGCAGGTTTACCCCTAGTTTCCAAAAACACTTGTTCTTGCCCAAACCACTTTGCTCCTCTTATGCTTTTGCCCTTTGACTGTTTGACCATCACTTTGAAAACTTCATAAAAAATTCATACTAACTCAGAAAAATTCAAATAAGATATCAAAATGTTCAGAAAAGCATCACCTATATGTGCATGTCATTTACATTCATGAAAAAAGTGTTGGCTAGTCCCCATCTTAGTTTTAGCTCATATGATCTTAGCATGAACAGTAAAATCGAAAAAATTCTAAAAATTCTAAAAATAATTTGGTGTCAAACTTTGACCAATGTTTTGAGTGCTTGCCAAGTTTCATATGGAAATGACATTCGTGGAAGTCATGGAAAAAAAATCAATGGTCCAAAATTTCATTTTTTTACCACGACTTCCACGAATGCCATTCCCTTATGAAACTTGGCAAGCACTCAAAACATTGGTGAAAGTTTGCCACCAATTTTTTTAGAATTTTTAGAATTGTTTAGATTTTACTGTTCATGCTAAGATCATATGAGCTAAAACTTAGATGGGGACTAGCCAACACTTTTTTCATGAATGCAAATGACATGCACATATAGGTGATGCTTTTCTGAACATTTTGATATCTTATTTGAATTTTTCTGAGTTAGTATGAATTTTTTACGAAGTTTCGGCAAAGTGGTTTGGGCAGGAAGAAGTGTTTTCGGAAACTAGGGGTAAACCTGCCGAGTGGGACACAACTAAGGGCACCAAATTAATTATCCCTTAACCAAAAGAGGTGGTGGGCCTAGCAAATCTATCATGACATTATAAGAATCAAAAGTATGGCTCCCCAAGAAATTTCCCCCAGTAATGGTATCCAGAACATATCTATTTCAAGGAGTAATGCCTACGTAAAAATTGCGAAGAAGAACGGAAGTAGATTGCTTTCGAGTAGATCTATTTTGAGCATTGCAAATTCTATACCAAGCATCTTTTAAATTCTCTCCTTCCCTTTGTTTGAAGTTGAGAACCTCATTATCAGGAGTGCTAACAAGGACAGGAGGACTAGCCATTGAAGCGAGATAAACACGCGAAAGGTAAACGAAGAATACGAACAGAAGAGGGGCGAAGAAAAGGCGAAACTTTTCGAAAATCGTTTTAGAAGTGGGGGAGAGGAAAATGAGAGGCGAATGGCAAATAATGTAATGCGAGAGATGAGAGTTTATGATGGGTACTTGGTATGTCTTGACTTGATGTAGATCTCCCCGGCAACGGCGCCAGAAATTCTTCCTACTACCTCTTGAGCTTGTGGTTTTTCCCTTGAAGAGGAAAGGGTGATGCAGCAAATTAGAGCAAGTATTTACCTCAGCTTTTGAGAACCAAGGTATCAATTGAGTAGGAGATAACGATCAAGTCACCGAATACCTGTACAAACAAACACCGACTTGCACCCAACGCGATAAGGGGTTGTCAATCCCTTCACGGTTATTTGCAAAGTGAGATCTGATAGAGATGATAAACGGTAAAGTAATATTTTTGGTATTTTTGGTTTACGGAACGGAAAGTAAAAGATTGCAAAGTAAAGGAAATAGGAAACTGAAATTGTAGATCGGAAACTTATATGATGGAAAATAGACCCCGGGGCCATAGGTTTCACTAGAGGCTTCTCTCAAGATAGAAATTATTACGGTGGGTGAACAAATTAGTGCAGAGCAATTGATAGAAAAGCGCAAAGTTATGATGATATCTAAGGCAATGATCATGAATATAGGCATCACTTCCGTGTCAAGTAGACCGAAACGATTCTGCATCTACTACTATTACTCCACACATCGACCGCTATCCAGCATGCATCTAGAGTATTAAGTTCATAAAGAACGGAGTAACACATTAGGCAAGATGACATGATGTAGAGGAATTAAGTCAAGCAATATGATGAAAACCCCATCTTTTATCCTCGATGGCGACAATACAATACATGCCTTGCTGCCCCTACTGTCATGGGAAAGGACACCGCATGATTGAACCCAAAGCTAAGCACTTCTCCCATTGCAAGAAAACCAATCTAGTTGGCCAAACCAAATCGATAGTTCAAAGAGACTTGCAAAGATATCAAATCATGCATATAAGAATGCAGAGAAGATTCAAATAATATTCATAGATAAACTTGATCATAAATCCACAATTCATCGGATCTCGGCAAACACACCACAAAAGAGTATTACATCGAATAGATCTCCAAGAACATCAAGGAGAACTTTGTATTGAGAATCAAAGAGAGAGAAGAAGCCATCTAGCTACTAGCTATGGACCCGTAGGTCTGTGGTAAACTACTCACGTTTCATCGGAGAGGCAATGGTGTTGATGTAGAAGCCCTCCGTGATCGAATACCCCTCCGGCAGGACACCGGAAAAGGCCCCAAGATGGTATCTCACGGGTACAGAAGGTTCCGGTGGTGGAAAAGTGGTTTCGTTGCTCCCCTGGATGTTTTTAGGGTATAAGAGTATATATAGGAGGAAGATCTAGGTCAGGGGACCCTCGAGGGGCCCACAAGGTTGGGTGGCGCACCCCACCCCCTGGGCACGCCCTCCACCCTTGTGGCCGCCTCGAAGCTTTTCTGACTTCTACTCCAAGTCTCCTGGGTGTTTTCTGGTCCAAGAAAAATCATGGCGAAAGTTTTATTCCGTTTGGACTCCGTTTGGTATTCCTTTTCTGCGAAACTATAAAATAATGGAAAAAACAGAAACTGTCACTGGGCTCTAGGTTAATAGATTAGTCCCAAAAATCATATAAAATAGCATATTAATCTATATCTATACCTACTAATAAAAGGGCTATTACTTCTTATCACCGTAATTTCGTCCGTTTTTGTCCGTCCGTCGTTCGTCTATATTATTTTTTCTATATCCGAGGTGGTACTAATCTTATGCCTTTATTTTTGTTCGTCCGTACGTCACTCTAGCGAAAATTTTGTAGCCCTTCGTAACTCACCTTTGGGCCAGAATTTCTGTTACTTGGGCCACCTAATAAATTGCTTCATCACAAATAGAAAAAGAAGAAGTGCAGCTGTTAGGGCCGTCCGCATTTGGAGACAGCGATGCGTGGGGCCGTTGGACACGCGTAATATGCGTACGACGGCTGATGCGTTCGTTTTTTTAGTGGGACTGATTTTTTTTGGGCAGTCCATATGACTCAGTGGACCACCAGCGAGCGGGCTGGGCTGGTTGCTTCCAGCGATCAGCCAACGTCCATGTTAACAAAATAAAAAAGCAATCAGCCAACGTGAAACTTTGGGAGATAACGTGTCAGCCTGCACACATGTTCACTGGTAGATGTTCTCAGGTTTTATTTGGAGTTGATTGGGTTTGGATCATTCACGGACGGGTAAATATCTCCGAGTCCATCACACATGCCGACGTGTTAGCGTGCATGCATGTGTTTGTTCTCCAAACCTATATGCACATGTATTCGGATTTGATGCTAAGATATTTTTGTTACAAGATTGGATGTCTCTCTCACGAACTCATACTGACCGACTAGACCGACTACCAGGACACGAAAAATTGGAAGACTAATATATATACACAGGTTAACACATATACGTCGAAAACATATAGCCTATAGGCCCTACAAAAATAAATGGTCTCTAGGCATTGCTATGCCGGTTCATATGAGTGCCTAATAAACCAATCGACAAATATGGAGCCAGCACAGAGGCAAAAAAATGCATACTAGAAAAGCAAAAGTGTGCAAATATGCAGCTAGAACAAAAGAAAGCTAAAATAAAGCAAATTACATCTATCCATGAATTGAGGCGCAATATACTAAACAAAGATTCAATTGCTGCATATACTGTAACAGAACATGAACTTAGAACATTTATACTGCAAGGACTTTATGGTTATCACACACGACAAAAGCATATATGCCTAGACCCCGGACAAAGTATACCATATTTTTGTTGTCTGATGTCAGTAAATCAAAATAAGCACTGTATGTATTATATTTTTATTACCAGTACGGTATTCTAAAGACAGAGTTGCTCACCCGATTAATTGACTAGGATTCATGTGTTTCGAACTGGACCCACAAAGAATTCCATTGTTTAATTGACCCATCACTTTTGTCATCATCAAACTTATCTCCTATCTGACAAACCTAATTAGGACAATTGGCATTTGCTTCGCAGCGAAGCACGTCAACTTATTTTCTCCCGTTGCAATGCACGGGCATGTTTGCTAGTGCATATAAAACATCCAAAACAGATAATATATAGCATGGAACAATCAAAAATTATAGATACGTTGGAGACGTATCACGACACTTATGTCAAAAGGCTTTAGCCTGGTAAGCTCGAACCCAAATCGGAGAAGTGTGTCTTCATAGGATACCCTAACGAAACAATTGGGTACACCTTCTACCACATATCCGAAGGCAAGATCTTTGTTGATAAGAATGGATCCTTTCTAGAGAAGGAGTTTCTCTCGAAAGAAGTGAGTGGGAGGAAAATAGAACTTGATGAGGTAATTGTACCTTCTCTCAAATTGGATAGTAACACATCACAGAAAACCGTTCCCATGATGCCTACACCAACTAGAGGGGAAGCTAATGATGATGATCATGAAACTCCGGATCAAGTTACTACTGGACTTCATAGGTCGAACAGAGCACTTTCGGCACGAGAGTGGTACAGTAATCCTGTCCTGGAAGTCATTGTTGGGAATCGTTGCACGGAAAACAAAAAAAAATATATGCACACGCAATGATCTATCCATGGAGATGCATATCAACGAGGGGGAGAGTGTGTCTACGTACCCTCGTAGATCATAAGCGGAAGCGTTTGACAACGCGGTTGATGTAGTCGAACTTCTTCTAGCTCCGACCGATCAAGTACCGACCGTACGACACCTCTGAGTTGTGCATACGCTCAGCTCGGTGACGTCCCTCGCCTTATTGATCCAGCAAGACGCCGAGGTAGTAGATGAGTTCCGTCAGCACGACGGCGTGGTGACAGTGATGGTGAAGTGATCTCCGCAGGGCTTAGCCTAAGCACTACGAAAATATGACCGGGGGTGTAAACGGTGGAGGGGGAGCCGCACACAACTAGGCAATTGTCTGGGGTGTGCAAGCCCCCCCCCCCACATATATATAGGTGGGAGGGAGAGGGGAGGGTGCCAGGAGGCGCCTGTCGGTGTCAAAACCGACGGATCTTGGGTAGGGGGTCCCGAACTATGCGCCTAAGGTCGATGGTTACAAGAGACAGGGGACACGATGTTTACCCAGGTTCGGGCCCTCTCTATGGAGGTAATACCCTACTTCCTGCTTGCTTGATCTTGATAAATATGAGTATTACAAGAGTTGATCTACCACGAGATCGTAATGGCTAAAGCCTAGAAGCCTAGCCTGTATGACTATATTAATGAGTATATCCTTTCCGGACTACACCCTCCGGTTTATATAGACACCGGGGGGATCTAGGGTTACATAGAGTCGGTTACATAAGAAGGAATCTTCATAGTTGGTCGCCAAGCTTGCCTTCCACGCCAAGGAGACTCCAATCCGGACACGGGTACAGTCTTCGGCCTTCATGTCTTCACAACCCACCAGTCCGGCCCATTGATAATAGGCCGGATGCCCGAGGACCCCTTAGTCCAGGACTCCCTCAGTAGCCCCCGAACCAGTCTTCAATTGAGAAGTGTTCAGCACACAAATTGTCTTTGGCATTGCAAGGCGGGTTCCTCCTTCAATGATTTCCAAGTAGTGTATTCGGCCGTAGATTCAATGTCCCCCCTCAGCTTCTGTGCGTTTTAATAACTTCGTATTCCACGTGTCAAGCGAATGCGGGGGGTCAGGGTATTTTTGCAAACAACACCCTGTTTAGGTCAGGAAGAGCGCCTATTTAAAGAGATCGGATCTTAGATCCATTCAACATCTCGTGGAGAAAAAATCCCCAAAGAATACTAGGAGAAGCCATTCCAAGATGGCTAGCATTCCCAGTTCGTCCTTCGACTCAGAGAGAGGCGAGTTGGAGAGGTGCTCAGTGGCCTACAGCCAATTAGAGAAGCTGCAAATGCAAGGATTCCTCCCCCCTGCGGATTTGGTCCCCGTTCGAGCAGGGCAAGCTTCCCTTAACGGTGAGATCCAGGCGGAGGATTTTCCCAATCCATCCGGGAGGGAGCGAGTTTGTTTCGTCCCTTATCTGCTAAGGGGCGTTGGGTTTCCAGTCCATCCGTTCCTCCGGGGGCTTCTGGAATACTATGGCCTTCAGCTGCATAACTTTACTCCCACCTCAATTTTGCATATTGCGGGCTATGTCACTTTGTGCGAACTATTCCTGGGCATTGAGGCCCATTTCAAACTGTGGAGAAAGTTGTTCTGTCTTCCCGCGCAACCACCAGGGGTCAATATTTGAAGTGGGCGGAGCCGAAGTATGGCGCGTCGCTGATACCGGATACCTGTCCGGCACACCAAGGAAGGCATCTGAAAAATGGCCTTCCGAATGGTTCTATATAGAAGGCGTCGCTCTTCCCGACCCAGTTCGCAAGGGTCTCCCAGAATTTGCAAGCGTTCCGTTGAGGAAACGTCACAGCTGGCATCCCCGAAACCTTGAAGAGGAGGATAGTGCGGAGGTTCGTCAGCTCCTGGGCAAGATAAGGATGCTTGCCCAGTCCGGCTTTACAATAGTAGAGGTAATGGCGACCTCCATAGTGCGAGGGGTTCAACCACTTCAATACAGAGGGCTCCCAATGTGGCACGACAATGGGGAGGATGATGCCTCCCGTTGTGGTCGGAAAGGTCCGGACACCCCCGCCGCTCTAGCCAAGATACTGGCCGAGCTGTTTAAAGGGGAGGAAGAAGTATTTCTCCGCATCAATCGTAGAGACGGGTACTCCATGTACAACCCTCCCAGCTGGGTAAGTCCCAACCCCTTCGCTTTTATTCACTCCGCTCTCTTGGCCATCTTTAACGAATTCCCAATCCGTCTATTTTGAAACAGCACTGGCGGAAGGTAACCGACGGGCTTAATAGCCCTGCCCCACAGCCGGAGAGCCACAACCGGGAGCTTGATCCTGGGTTTGAAGAGGACCCGAATATATTCGTGGTACTCACGAAAGGGGTGTTTTACCAGGCGAGCTATGACGACACAGAAGTGACCATCATTGCCGATTATCTTGGTCTTCTTCCAGCTTCCCACGTAAGTAATCAGGAGAAATCCCCCTCGAAAGAGTTTCCTCGCACTGCCTCACCCACCGCACTGTCTCATGCTTCAAAGGGGAGGCGTTCGGCACGTCATGCTACGCCGGGGATGACTCCAAGGATAGCGGCTCCCGCGCCGAGCAACGCCTCGAAAAGGAAGGTCGGCAAAGACAAGGCCGGTCCTTCGTCGAAGAGGTATGGATTTGAAGGTATGCTTTGGCAGTCGTACCCAACCGTGATTGTTATGTTGGTCCTGTATCAGGAAAAAGGTTCGCCGGACTATGTCTGGGGATTCGGCCGGTCGCACTCCCAACAATCGGGATTTAGATCCCACCAGAGAGGTGGGGGCCGCTATGGGGACAACGCCGGACTGTCCTTCGGCCGAGGGTTCGGAAGACATGTCCGTTACCAACTCGGAAGTAGAGAGCGCCATGAATCATCGACGCTGCAGGGCTGTCTTACGAGACCCCAAGTTCTCGGAAGAGGCATTCAATGCCTTCAGCTCGGCTAACGCATAGATCCGAGCTGCTCGAGATGGGCTTAGAAAAGCCACAAAGCAACATTTGACAGATGTGCAGGTAAGTTTTTCTTTGTCCGAAAAGGATAACATATGCCCGTAGCCCCCGAGACTGAAGCAGTTGGTACAACTGATTTAAGGATCGTTGTATAACCAGGTCCTTACAGAGAAGAATGGCCTGCTAGCCCAAGAGCTGGAGCAGTGTCGGGCGCAGCTAAATGCTACTACCGCCGAACTGGAAAACTTCAAGAAGGCGTCTTCTGGTAACATTCCCCTCCATCGAGGAACAATAATTGTATACCAACTGTACTAAAATTGTTGATGATCGCATAATAGGATCGCCCGATCTACTTGAAGAGAAGTTGAAGATCGCCCAAGAGGGGGGAAAAGAGGCGAAAAGGCTACGCGCCGCAGGCGAGTGTGTGCTGACCCGAGTCAGAGGGGAGAAAAACAAGCTACAGGATTCCAACACCGCATTGGGTGAAGAATTGAAAGATGTGCGTGCCCAGCTAGCCGACTCCGTGAAGGAGAACAAGAAGCTGCGGGCGGCATATTCAGTATGTGTCTGAACTATTTTTAAAGTAGTTCGGAGATAAATGGAACTGATATAGTTATGATTGCAGGTATATTGACGGGCCGTCCTGAAGAGGAGGTGTCTGGATCATCAAGTGATCTGCTGCAAGGGCTGTCGCAAGTTCACGAACAGGCTCGGCTGGCGATGCGGAGTGTTGTCAAGGCCCTATGGCCATTCGCCTCCCCTCCAGGAAGTATGGAGGAGCTTGTAGAGCTGTTCAAAGGAGCGCGACGGCTTATCCGACTATGGAAGATATCGGCCTGCCGAAAGGGTGCGCGAGAGGCCTGGGCCATGGTGAAGACGCGATATACCAAGCTGGATCGGAATCACATGGCCCGTGTCAGACCGCTAGGGTTGAATGGGGAAGAAATTCCCGTTAGTTTAGTATATGACCAAGTAGAGGTGGCCGCCAGATATTCCCTACAGGATTGTAAGTTAGACCGCCTTTTGGACGGTGTAGAGGAGGAAGTGTTTGAGTCCAAGTGACTATGTACTTTCCTTGATATATGTAACTCTAGCTGAATTGTATAGCATTTGTCATGGCAGACCTTTTCGCTTCAGCCTCCGGACCCAAAGGTGTGGAGTGTTTCCGAATACCCGTACGGCCGAATAGACCGGGGTATGCGTGGAAACTAGGCGTAGGGGTCATAGTTGCTTGAACAGACAAGTTGTATCCTGCTAGCTATGTTATATTACATTGAGATTGTAAGAAACATCTTCCAGAGAGAATAGTTCCATTCACTACAAAAAAATACACTTCCGTGATGATACGTGTTTGTCACAGTAGGTCGCGTTTTTTGTCATGCATGTACATCCATGACAAATTTATGACAGAATCAAGATAGTCATACCTGTGCTGTCGTAGAAGTGTTCCATGACATTACCAAAATTAACATCACGGAAGTGTCCACTTCCATGACGATAAATCACGCGTCATAGAAGTGCTTTCGTCAAGGGTGACCGACACGTGGCATCCACCGTAACGGAACACCGTTAAGCTATCGGGTCAGGTTTTGGATCCGATAACCCGTTAACAGCCCCGACCAATGGGGATTTTCCACGTGTAAAATCATCATTGGCTGGAGGAGACACGTGTCAGGTCCGCGTTGGCACAGATGTCATCCACTCATTGGACAGAAGGCGCCTATGATACGTCGACACGTGGCACGGCCCAACAGAGGCCCATTCCCGTGAAAAGGCCGGCCCGTTTGACTTGGTCAAAAGGTGGCGGGCCGGCCCATGGAAAGCCTGTTAACGGCCTGTTCGCATATAGCCCATTTACAGCCCGCTAACCCAAGGCCCGTTACGCCCTATCCGAATTAGGCCCAGTAGCGTCATCTGGGCCATCCAATATGATTCCAGCCCGTTTTCACTTCTGGCCCATGTATGGCCCATGACGTCTTTCGACCCATATGAGGCCCTATGTAACTCTTGGCCTATTAACGGCCCGTGGTGAAACTGGCCCGTAATGAACAATGTATCACTTTACACCCATTAACGGCCCGTGGTGAAACTGGCCCGTAATGAACAGTGTATCACTTTATACCCATTAATGGCCCGTTATTCCGTTGGGCCGTTTCCAGCCCATGTTATCTTTCGGCCTTCTCAAAGCCCATTTATTCTTGGGCTCATTTCCAGTATTCGTTTACTTACGGCCCGTTACTGTCATTTTCTGCTTGTGGGCCAAATTCAGCCCGTGGTTACAGTCGGCCCGTTTGTGGTCCGTTAATACGTTGGGCCGTTTTCATAGCGTCATCAAATACGGCCTATTAACGATGGCCCGTTATGGTCGGCCCATGAACGAACGATTCCAACTCTAGCCCGTTTACGGCCATAATGCGGCCTGTTATTGGCCCATGTTTGGCCAATCGATCATACGGCCCGTATAAGGCCCATTGATGATACGGCCCGTAGAAGGCCCATTGTTTCTACGGCCCGTAGAAGGCCTACTGTTTCTACGGCCCGTAGAAGGCCCACTGTTTCTATGGCCCGTAGGAGGCTTAGTGTCACTACAGTAAATATTAGCCCATGGTTATTGTGGCCTAGTTTTAAAAAATAGGTTATTGGAGCCACTAGCAAACCGCGGAAAAAGAACTGCACTGACTACAAGCAAAAAAATAAACAAGACAACAAGGAAATAAATAAGCAAGCAACTTATGCTAGGCTATCACGGCTATTACACATATTACATCCACTGGGCATCAAAGTTCGCCACCAGTGCAAATATAGGGAACAAAGCAACATATAAACACCGCAGCAAAACAAGTCCAGAACTGAAACCACTTCAGAAGAGTTCAAGAAACAATATCCTGGGTACCCATAATGCTGGCAAGATGCTTAGCAAGCTTATTAACTTTCTCTTGTTTGGCGCTTAAATCCTCCAGCGCTTGCTGTTGCAGAAGAAAGTACGCATCTGAATTCTGCAGGGACTTCCTCAGTCCTTCGGCTTCTAGCCACAACACAGCTGACTGATGCCTTTCAGCTTGTAGCTGAGACTGAAGAAGCCGAAGTGATTCAGGCAGCGAGTTCGAAGAGCTTGTGCCAGCGGTACTGGCCAGTAACTCGAACACTACATTAACCCAGGACTGTGGGGTTTTCTCACTGTCTACAAGATCATTTTTATCACCTTTCCTGGAGACCAACAGGGTTGTCTCACTATCTTGAACCTTATCTGCATTAATTTCTCTACCATTGCATAGTGGGGTGCTCTTCTCCAATATTCTGTTTGCATACTACAAGAGAACAAGCAGACACATCACAGGTTTAGCTTGTAGTATATGAAACTCATTTTGGTAAACCGGTTCAGTAGTAAGGTGGACAGGATAACAGCATGAAACAAACATATATCTATGTACTATGGTCACTGTATTGTCCATATCATTCTAGTTTATGTTCCCTAATCAAGATAGAGACACAGTTCAACTCATATATTTTTAAGACACAGCAGCATAGACAGAATATAAGTGTGAGAAACTACACAGCATTGGCAGCACTTGTAATGTGCATCACATGAGAACATAACTGTTTATACAACTTAAACTGAAATCAACATAGAGCAAGAAGTTAGAACAGCAATCCAGTTAAAGAAATAGGTTTAAAACATACGTGTTGCGCCATTGGAGTTTCAATTGGATCCTTCAAATTCGAAAGTAGTTGGCATGAGTAAATACAGTGATGCAACAACAAAGGAGTATGGACCATAGCTACGAAATCTGACCTGAGAACAGTTGCTCTTCAGCTTTAAACGTGGAGTTTGGGTTAGCTGTGGTGGTCTTCGTGCTTTGGGCACTGCAGTAGCTTTACAAACTGCTCATGCGGGGGTACTTTGTGGTGGACATGGTGCTTTGTCAACTATAAGTGGGTTACTATCCGCTGGGGTTGCGGTTAGATGGGTTGTAGCTGGTTCTCTGCCCAACGGTGTAAGTGTGCAATCTGGAAGAGTCTCGATTATGTGTGGTGGGGCTAGTTTGTGGGCCAGTACAACCATGGTTCTATCTGCATTGACGGGTAGCACTGTCTTTTGTGAAGAATGGGTTTTTTCTCCCTTAGATACTGCCATCACCCCCTCCAATTCAAATGGCTAATAAACAAGAAAAGAAATTGAACGTACAGACATTGTATGATAGACAGATGTGGTAATTCACATATATGTTGTCTAACCAAACAGGACAGCATGACACAATTTCACATATATGATGCCTAACTAAACAGGATAGCATGATACAGTTTCAGATATATGATGGATAACTTAACAGGATATAATGGCATAATTCAACATATGATGAGTACCTAAACAGGATGACATGACAAAACTATATGATGTCTTTCTAAAATAGGTTGGGATGAAATAATTCACATACATGTTGTCTAAGTATATAGGATGGCATGATATAATTGACATAATTGATTCATATACTAAGCAGCTGGCACTCGCATGTATGATCTCTAAACTAAGCACATAGAATTCAATATTGTGCATAGGATGTCTAAACTAAGCAATGCAAGACACCATATGCATCATATGAGAAATATAAACATTTCAACTTAGAGCATACACCTCAGGTGGGATATAGGACTGGTCATCTGTCTCTGAATCCTCCTCTGAGAGCTCCCTGTAACCATCGAGATATATGCTTCAACAGGTACCATTGCCTGCTCTGAAGACCTTGTTTTCACTCCAGATTTTTCCATAACCGGCTCAAATGGCTGATACACATGAAGAGTAGGTCAATATACACAAATTGTCGACAAATGGAATACGTAATGAAAAAAAAGATGGCATGAGATAATTCACATATATGATGCCTGGCTCCATGGCGGTGCATAATTCACATATATGATAACTGGCTGAAAAACATGGCATTGCATAATTCACATATTTGATATAGAAAGCAAACAGGAGGCATTCACACAAAGCATGTCTAATCTAAGCAGATGGCATGGCAATGCAAGACACCATATGCATGATATGAGCAATATAACCCAACCAAGTTAGAGCATG